>NC_061118.1:25083391-25383391 GCF_002878395.1 Capsicum annuum | reverse complement strand
TAATTCAAGTATAAAATTAATGTTACACATCTGAGAGGGTCAAAAAATAAAATAATTGAGATTTTACGGGGTCTTATATCAAAGTAGTAAGAAACTAACCTAGACTACCTCTCCACCAAATATTAGGAGTTTTTTGGGCTTAGCCAATTAATATAGATAATTATTAAAGGATTTTCCTCCATTGCTTATCTGATGTCCAGGATGACTCAAAAGAAAGTCAAATTTTGATAGTCCAATTCTTGTAAGAAGAGTCTTTAGGAGTTGAAGACTCGACTCACCAGCACTCTAGTTTTAACTCTACCCAAGGGTTCAGATGGTTTTGTAGCTTATTATAATGCTTCTAGGGTTGGACTTTGGTATGTCTTGATACAACGGGACAAAGTTATAGCATATGCCTCTAGACAACTCAAGCCTCATAAGAAGAACTACTTGACTCATGATATTGAGTTGGCAGCAGATGTTTTTGCCCTAAAATTTTAGAGACATTACCTTTATGGAGTACATGTTGATGTGTTCACTGATCATAAGAGTCTTCAGTATGTGTTAAATCAAAAAGATCTAACTCTCCATTAGAGGAGATGGATAGAATCGATGAAGGATTATAATATGAGTGTTTTGTTCCATCTGAGTAAAGCTAGTGTGGTGGATGATACTCATAGAAGATTATATATGGAAGAATTGTACTTATAAAGGATAAGAAGAAAGAGTTATTCTGTGAGGTTCACAAGCTGGATAGACTAGGAATTCGATTGGTTCATTTAGTCAAAGGTAGTATTTTGGTTCAAAATTAGCCAAGGTGAAATAAAAGAAGGATAGTGATCCTATTTTGCTTAAAAATTAAAAGTGACAGTCTAGAGTCAGAAGGTTAAGGTTTTCTCCCTATGGGAGAGATAGTGTTCTTCCCTATCAGGGCAAACTTTGTGTTTTAGATATAGATTACTTGAGATAGTGGATGCTGGCAGAAGCTCACGACTATTGGTATTCTATTCACCCAGGAGCCACTAAGATGTACCATGATTTATGGGAAGTCTATTGGTGGTATGAAGAAAGATATCACTGATTTTATGGCTAAGTGTCCAAATTGCCAACAAGTTAATCTTAAGCACCAAAAACTTATTGGTATGCTTTAGGATATCATTATTCCTACTTGGAAATGGTATGTGTTGAATATGTACTTCATCAAAGGGTTGCCTCATGCTTGTTATCAGCATGATTCCATTTGGGTTGTCATGGATTGAAGGACTAAGTCGACCTATTTCTGGAAGTTAACACAGTAGATTTAGTCGAGCACTATGTTAAATTAAAAGAGTTGGTAAAATTGCATGGGTCCCTTTATGTATCATTTCATATAGAGGTACTCAATTTACCACTTGATTTTGGAAGATGTTTCAGAAGGGACTTGGTACCCAAGTTCATCATAGTATAGTTTTTTACCCGCATACATATGGTTAGGCAAAGAGGACTATTAAAACCTTATAAGACATGTTTAGAGCGTGTGTGATTAATTTATAAGGTATTTGGGATGATCACGTGCCTTTGATTAGGTTCGCTTATGATAATAGCTATCACTCCAATATTTTGATGGCCCTGTATGAGGCACTTTATGGTAGGAGGTGTAGATTTCCTATTGGTAGGTATTAGGCTGGTGAAATTACATCAATAGGGCCAGACTCAGTCCATGAGGCTATGGAGAATGTTCAGCTGATTAGAGAAAAGATGAGAACAACTCAAAGTTGTCAGAAGTCCTATGTAGATATGAGAAGAAGAGAGCTTGAGTTTGCTGTTGGTGATTTTGTCTATTTGAAAGTTTCACCTATGAAGGGGATGAAGAGATTTGGGAAGTAAGGAAAGATTAGTCCCTGCTATATTAGTCCTTATAAGATTGTAGGTAATTTTGGAAAAGTAGCCTATGAGTTTGATTTACCAGCAGACTTAGCAACAGTGCATTTAGTATTCTATGTTTCCTTGCTAAAGAAATGCATTGGTGATCTCGGATTGGTTGTGCCCTCTAAAAGTGTGGGCGTGAAAGATAATCTCTCTTACGAGGAGGTTCATACTGAAATCCTCGACCGTTAAGTTCGTAAGTTGAGGAATAAGGAGTTCACCTTAGTAAAGGTTCATTGGTGAACTCACTCGGTTGAGGAAGTTACTTGGGGAGAAGTGACAGATATGATGATCACAGAGAAACACTAGGGCAAATAAAACCCTTATCAAGAAGATCTTTCAATTGCTCCTTAAGTTTTTTCAACTCAGCCAGAGCTATTCTATATGGAGGGATAGAGATAGGATGGGTATCCGGAAAAAGGTCAATCCCAAAGTCTATTTCCTTATTGGGAGGAATACCAGGAAGATCATCGGGAAGTACTTTAGGAAACTCACTAACTACAGGGACAAATCACAAAGAAGGACCCTTGGAATTAGAATTAGAATCTTTAACCTGAACTAAATGATATATACATCCCTTGGAAATCAATTTCTGGGATCTAAGATATGAAATGAACATTCGGTTAGGCACTAGAGAACTCCCTTCCCGCTCAATCATATGTTCTTTGGGAATTAGAAATGGACCCTATGAAACCTACAATCAAGAGATGCATAGCATGAATGGAGCTAATCCATGCCCAAGATAGCATCAAAGTCTAACATATCCAGCTCTATCAGATCCACTAACGTCTCCCTAGCGTAGATAGATAACACACAACCCCTATAGACCCTTCTAGCCAAAATAGAGTCACCCACTAGGTTAGACATAGAAATGGGATCAAGAATACACTTAGTACCAAAACCAAAATGAGTAGCCACATATGGGGTCACATAAGAAAGAGTAGACCCCGGATCAAGTAAGCAATACACGTCATGAGAGAAGAGTTATAATATACTAGTGACAACATCAGGAAAAGCCTCAGATTCTTGATAAGTGAAAAGAGCATACAGACGATTTCGACCATTGTCAGAGCTAAAAGTATCACCCTTTGGTCCTGGAGCTGAAGAAGTAGCCACAGGGACCTTATTAGCCCCAGTAGCCAAATCTCATGAAGGAAAGTTGCTCTGAATATAGACAGGTTGGCCACATTTGAAGTACTTATTTCTCCCCTTATCACAAAAACCATAGTACAACTATCCATAAAATCTACAATGAGGATATAATGGGGCTGGCTGGGCCTCACTAGCCTGAGATTGAGCACTCTGTTCCTTAAACCCACTATTTTTCTAAAAGAAGCGATCACCGAATAGCTTAGGAAATTGAGCACTAGCCATAAAAAATGAAGTAGAATTTCCCCACTTCTTCTTAGACCATTTCCTTCCATCTGTACCACTATTTTGGTGACCTCCACTATGCTCAAAATACTGAAACTCTTACTTTGCCTCTCCCCTACTTCTGTCCACTTCTTCTTTTCCTCCTCAACCTATTTCATGTACACCACAAGCCTAGAGATATCCATATCCTTGTTAAAAAAAGCGGCCTTGCACTCCAACACCAAGTTTCGGGACAAGCCTGAAGCAAACTTCCTCATCTTAGCCTTTATGGAAGAAACCATCTCCGGAGCATAATGGGATAACTGAAGAAATGTTAAGGCATACTCTTTTACAGACTTCCTGCCTTGTTTCAAATTTACAAACTCCTCATATTTCACCTCCCTTAACTCCTGAGGAAAGAAATGATTAAGAATAGCACCAGAAAAGTCATACTACATAGATGGCTTAGCATCACTTCCTCTTAACTGATCCCACTCCTTATACTACTGATATGCCACATCCTTTAACTGATATGCAACAAACTCTATACCCTCCGAGTTAGAAGCATGCATTACCCAAAAAATATTTTTTATCCCATCTATAAACCCTTGAGAATCCTCATCAACCTTGGAATCAGTAAAAGTCGGAGGACTCAACCTCATCAATTGGCCAACCCTTATGGCCTCCAAAGAAGGGGTGACAGAAGTAACACGCTTAGACTGGTATGATTGAGATGCCACCAAATGAGTAAGCAAATGAATTGACTGGCGAAACTCAGTATTAGACACATCACTCTGAGGCATCAGGATAAGAGTATTATCAGATCGAGGATCTTGAGGAGGACTAGTGGGGACCAATGGAACTCTACGAGGGAAATCAAAAGTAGGGACCCTAGACTGAATTTGTACCCCATAAATAAGACGAGTTTCATCAACATTGTCCTTGAGTGGGATAGAGGAGGTACCACGGGCACCAGATCTTTGGGGAGACACGATCTGAAATGCGAACAAATAGAATTAGAGGAGATTTTAAGATCTTAGACTCTATATCCCAAACTAGAACAAAAAGAAAGGGAAACATTCCTAAATATCTCATAGCCTCTTTCTTATAAGTATGGAGTACTACACACCCATAAAAAAGACTCT
Organism: Capsicum annuum; assembly: GCF_002878395.1. NCBI lineage: Eukaryota > Viridiplantae > Streptophyta > Magnoliopsida > Solanales > Solanaceae > Capsicum > Capsicum annuum. Next base: position 25,379,009 of record NC_061118.1, on the reverse strand, counting down.
ACTTAATAAGGCTTTGTGGACACCCAATTGACCATGAACCTGGGCTCTGATACCAACTTTGTCATAACCCGAACCAGGGCCTGGTTGTGATGGGTATCTCAAGTCTGCCGTGGACCAGAGACCACCCCCTTTGCCTTGTCAAACAAAACACAGTATAACTACAATAGTGAAATTCTGAGCATATAACAAGGCAGAATAACCAATAACTCAAAGGAATCTAAAATTATCAACAACCAATCCCAATCCAGAGTATCTATAAAGCCTCTAATAAAACCAAATCAATCCAAGTCGAGACATGCTCCCAACAATAGCTAAAATTAAAATTAAAGAAATAGTCCGCAACATAAGTAAACTAAGAAGTAATAGCCTTCTAAAAGAAGGAGTCTCACCACTTCATGCTGACTTATAAAATGGTCCAATATCACCTATCACTGTACAGGAAAAATAGTAGTGTCTCTGATTCCTACATTGCATGGGGATACAACATTCGGAGATGGTTAGTAGTTTTAGCACAAGTATGTAACTCGGGGAGGGGATAACATAATGCCAAGTCAAAACCATAATAAAAATCCATATGTACACTTTGTACATATATATATAACATACTAGGATAAGGAAGAAGGTTTAGCATGCAAGTAAAACATTAACCTGGACTATGTAGCTTAGCCATCATAGAGAAGACACCCATGAGTTATATGGGTTTAACTCCCCCTACTGAAAGGGCCTCAGTGCATGTTAGCCACACGAACCATAGGTATCAATAAAGACCAGGGAATAAACCGACCCCACGTCAATCCAGGATATATAAACATATATTTGTATAGAGTGTGTCACAAGCACACGATCATCAAGACCAACCCTTACGCCAACAAATGTGAGTTTCTAGTACAAGTCCTTCAAGAGTCACACTTTCACGGCTTAGCTACATAACCACCTTTAGGTATATATTAAAATAAGTTTCATAGAACCTTTTCATTAAACCATGGGATTACAAATTATGGCACACCATAGTTATCATCATACCCTTACGCTTGTAAGCTTACACTTATGCCATTTTAATTATATTCCATTATCTTGAGGGAATGCCTTGACCCCCTTTGTTCATTAAATTAAATTTAGGGAATGTATCGACCCCTTTCAGTTTATATAATCAACTCGAGGGAATGCCTTGACCCATGAGGTTTTAATTTCAATTAAAACACGACCAACAAAGCCTTCAAAATCCATGTTTAACCTTTTAACCATTTATGCAATGCAATAGTGTTGGTAAGTAATGTCAAATCATGTAACAAATCCATATTTTAAAACAAATTTTACAAATAGGTTAAGGGAACATAATTTCCAAACCAATTTTAATACTAAAATCATCAAATTGGGGGAATTCCCTAACCCCAATTAAAAATCCCACACACATGCACCCAATTAGCTCAAAAACTATTGATAAAACATATCCAATGCATAATAAATCATGGGAAAACAATTTAAGAACCAACCATGTAAAAACCTTAACCCATGTCAAAACCTACATTCAATTTTACATCAATAATCATTAATACACATGATTAAGGGAAAATAAGTTTGAGGGTAGAGTCATATGCCTGAAAGTACAGAGAATTATGGAGAGAAACCAACTCTTGAGCCCTTAGATGACCAACTTTGAGGAACCCTAGATTGTTTTTACCTTAGGGAATTAAGAGAGTTTGAGAGAGAGTTTATGCTTGATAAGTGTTAAAAATAATGCGCGAAAGGTACTTTATGGTCGTGGGTCTTAAGTGGGTAAAAAGGTAAATGTCCAGAGTGCCATTCATTAAAAAGCTAAAAATTTGTTGCCAGTGACTACGGGTCACTATACGACTTGTAAGGACTAACTACGACTTATCACCAGGAGTCATAGTTTAGATAGTAGATGAGGGAACCGTCTATGGTGATCGTATGACTCACACCATAAAACTCTTCAAGAGACCCTACGAATCATAAGGTCTTAGTCATAACTAAGACAGAAGCATTTGGGGTACACACTGTCACCCTATGATTGGTATACTATGACTCATATAGAGTCATTACTACTCGCAACCCCCATTCATGGTCATGATACAAACTCTAGTCTAACACATTGGTCAAACTCCGATAGGGGTCTTAAGAACCGTATAGAGACCTCACGACTCATAAGGAGAGTCGTAGGCTAGACAGTGGGTTCAAAGACTCAGAACTTTCCCAGGACCAAAAATCTGGGGTGCTACACTCATCACTTAGTTGATATCTGCCACTTTAGGTATCCAACAACTTCTTCAAATAGCTTAAGTTGACGATATAGATTGACAGCTCATCACTTAGTTTACAACTCATTAATTCTATCCATCTAAACACATTTTTGCTTATTTTCTTTGATTTTCTCGAAATTTGAATTTTCCTACACAATAAAGTGAAATAAGGTTAAAAACACCACAAGTTTCTTAAAAACTTGAAATTATTGTGAGTTAAAAGCCTCAAGTATGTTGTCAGAAAGCCAACACATCAACACCCCCAACTTAGAATACTTGTTTCTCCTCAAGCTACTACATACTATAGTATTATGCATACAATAGAGTATTAATGGTTAGATTAGCATTTGTAACTTTTGACTTGAACCCGTTAAGATAAGTGTGACCTTTTTCCAAATAACCACAGGACTCTGTGCTTAGCATTATAATTCAAATAAGCAACACTGTGTACACTTAGAGTATTCAATCCAACAATCATCAATTTCAAGTGCCCTCACTAAAAGAAAAACATTCCTTGCATTGAATGTTACTTTTTGTTTAAGTTATGAACTAGAATCAAAGCTCCCACTGACACAATGGAATTTTGAATCGTGCACCTACTATGTGATAGGCTTGCCCTTACCATTCTATTTTGGCCTTCAAGTTGGTTAACTAACATCACAACAGGACTTTTCTAGGCTTGTAGTGAAGGCTTAAGTATGGGCATGATAAATTTGGGATTAGTGACTTAGCCCTCCTTAACACGATTTTCGTACTAATTTCTACTGACTTGGTAATTTCATTCTTATTCACTTGAATGTTTCATCCATTTCTCCATTCCAGTGAAACAACTTCTATGAGTTTATTTACTTTTTTTGTTCAGATACTTTACAACTATATGATTTTTTTATTTTAATATATACATACATACATATATATATATATATACATATACATACATATATATATATATATATATATTTAAACATGTAGCTATGCACATTCATTCATACCCTCTTTCAATTGTCATACCCTTCTACAGTAGCCACTCTCTACTTAGGTAATTTACCTGAGTTAAGGTGCATGATATCTAAGGAGGGATAGGGGTCCAAACTAGGGGTTTAACCATAAATTAGAGAAGGTGAACAAGTTTTGAACAAATGAAGGTATGTTAGCTCAAACAAAAATCAAAAGGTTTAACATTATTCTTTTGTGTCGCTTACTTAGGCTAAGTGAATTAAATGTCAAAAATGGCCTATGATTCTTTCCTAGATGCCTACTTGCAGCATAATAAAATAAACCAGGTAAGTTCAGGATAAATTCACCATCATGACTCGAGACTACCCCCTAGTCTTAACATAGTGCTTGGAACCATAAGTGATCCAAGATAACCCATGAACTGGCATGATACTTGAGCAACTAATTTATAATATATTAAATAGCTAATTTTTCTGTATGGAAACATAATCATAATGAAATCTGAATAAGTATGTAACTGATAAAGTTTACAATCTGATAAAACTGAAGAAAAAACTGAAATTTACATTTCATGACTCTAACTGAATATCTATGAAGCCTCTACTATACTGACTATAGATAGTTGGGACATGCTTCCAACTATCCCTTATACAAACCTATGAATAATCAAAATACAACACAATATATGAACTACAATTAACTGTAGTTCTCAAAATAGGAGAACTCATCACCTGCTGGCTGAGAGCTGAGAACTGTCTGACCCTGGTGTATGAGCTACATTAGTACCTACATTATGAAGGATATAGCCAAAAATGAATATATGTGGTCAATACGTTGGAATGTACTGAGTATATAGGGATATGTACTAAATCATGGAAATATTTAAAAACATGTTGTGAAACTAAGGATATAAGTTAATTTGCTGAAACATATATTTCAAACATAGCTATACGTGAAAAATTGTAAGTCATACAAAAATTTATAGATCATAAGATGAAAATAATTTTGTAAATGGAAAGCAATAAAAACATGAATACTGTATGCAATCTCATGTAAAGCTGAACATGCTGAAAAACTGAACTGAGGGTCATGTATGGATACTGAGCATAACACATGAACATGTAATATTTGAGAATGCAAGACCAAGCATAAACATATTTCTGAGATAAATCTGTAATCTGAAAGATAGAAATCTATATAACTGAATAACTAAAAAGTTGTACACTTGGTCAAGCAAACCTGAATTGATAATACATTGAATACTATCCTGAGACTGTAGGAGGTATTATGTAACTGACATAAGCCATGTGAGCTATCATAGAGTCCAACATTTGACCCACACTGAGGAGGGATGTTCTATCCTTTCTATCAGAGTAGAACCTGAACTAGAGAGATCACTAAACTAAGCCCATATTGGGCAAGAGGAAACACTCTCTGGTGAGGCCCCTAAACCTATGGTAGAACGTAGTTTCTGGGGAAGTAGGATGCGCTGAACCCACACTTCCCACTCGGTGCTAAATCCTACTCCAATTGAAAGACACTGAAATACTAACTGGTGTATGCACTGACAACTAATAAGCTCAGGTAATGGTATTTTAAAAATAATAGTGCATATAAAATCTGAAGTAACCATGAACATGTAAACTGATATACTTATCATAAAGTATTACTGGTGAGTTCGTTATAAAAATGATAATCTGAATAAGGGAATAAAAAAATGATCCTGACTGACTTGTTACTTGAAACCAATAATATGTAAAAACACATAGGTATCTGGTGTTCACAATCCACCAGAACTGAATGATTATAAAATATGATATCAAACTTGAAATACTACAGTATACAATCATGGTTAGAAGACATAAAATGTGGATATTTCATCAACGTGTATGAATCATAAGCTTGAACATAGAAATGTCTTAAACATGAGGAAGCAACATGATTACTTGGCTAAATTCATAATTCGGAGATTTAACATGTAATTGGCTTGAATAAAACATAGGAAACAGAAACTTGAAGCATTAGATAACCAATCTTTGCATAAGATCATACTAGGACATGAATTGAGTCAAATTACTATGGAGAAACATGATTTAAACTCATCTTTAACATACACAACTTCATAATAATGGAAAAACTCATATTTCAATCAAAAAAGGTTTTTGGGCTCCATGGGTGAAAGGGACCCATGAATAAATACCCCACATACCTTAGTTTTCTTGACTTGTGAAGAAAGCCGGATCCTTGGGACTTGAATGATGAACTTGTGAAGGAAACCCTATTATTGATTTTTCTTGAAGTTTTTCTTGAACTTGTAAGCTTGAATTCTTGTTCTTGGGAAGAAACCCTAATCTTATTGTTCTTGAGAGTGGAGAGGATTAATGGCATATAAAACTGATTAGAAAAGGCTAATAATGCCTATTTGATACTTTATGTCGTGGGGGAGGTAGGGTTTTGAGGTGAGGAAAATACCAAAATACCCCTAAGAAACTGAATAAAAATTGCTGAATTTCTTGAGTTGATGACTTGGCTGTAACCTTGTCAACTAGTTGTTAGCTTATCAGCCTAGTCATTAACTCCTTTAGTGATACTGCCTAAGGTTGACGACTTTGGCTGATAGCTTGTCAACTAGTTGATAGCTTATCAGCCTAGTCATCAACTACTTCAGTGGTACTGCTTAAGGTTGACTACTTTGGCTGATGGCTTGTCAACTAGTTGACAGCTTATTAGCCTAGTCATTACCTTGATGACAGATAGAGGTAAAATAGACATAACTTTCAACTCTGATATTGGATTAAGGTGAAACCAGATGCATTGGAAATAAAACTCAAAGAAATTTCAATTGATATATAGTAGGACACCTGAATCAATATATTCTGGGAGATACACTCATTTAATTTGACCCTTACAGCATCGAATACAAAAACTCAATCGACAAAAGTATTCTCAGCTCGACTTTGATCTAAGTGCTTCCCGTGGACATGATTCACATTAAAAAATCCTTACATACAAGTTAAGTAATCATGACACACATATTCATATGGGAATAATGATATTAGAGTTTATACACATAGAAGCGATGGTTTGTATTCTAACCCGAAAATGCGGGCTGTTACATTATCTACCCCTTGAAATCATTCGTCCTCGAATGATGGGTAGGAACTTATTGAAACTTTATAATTATGGAATAAGGTAGACATGACATGTCTACTTATGAAGGATATAGCTAAGATGAAATATTAAAACTCTATCATGGAACTAATTTTTGATCTGACTTGATTTTATTGACTATAAGGAGCTGATTCATGCTGAGAGTTTAGAACTCACTTGAAATGTTTATGATATGATCATACATATACCACTTTGAAATGATAACTGATGCAACAAAATCCTAAGAGTTACTGAGGATGGAATAATGTACGTAACTTCTCATTAGGAATTGTACCTCAATAAAACACGTATAGGAATCAAAAGAAAAGGTCTTCATGATATCGCCAAGTACATTATGTAAGACGATGAGACTGAGGGCGTACAAGGGGTATTACAGTGTCGGAGCTAAAATACTTGGAAAAGTGAGATCATTCGCTAAACACTTATGAATCGAGCCATGACTAAATAGATGAATCTGATACATGATGCCTGGTCTGAATTGAATTTGCAACTTACATATTTGCGAATAAATTGCCTCATAGAAAAGCCATATTCATGAAACTTTGGATAGTAATACTAGATGATAAGATGGAAAATCATAGGAGTTTATCTGTCCGAGTGCTAAATTGAATTACTGGCCATACAAACTGAATCATACTGAAAGCTTATACTCGGCTGGAGTATTTCTTCAAAACTCTTTCTATGAAGTTCTAATAACATAAGAGAGCAAAGAATCTTGGACATGATCCGAGTAAGAATATTTGAGTAAGGAATCTTAATATGGCTATAACACTGTAACATAGAACATAGGCCTATGAAACATAAGTTGGGATAGAATTACTAAGCCTTTGGCAATGCAACTACCCAATTCAAACTTAGCCTCATTCCTTAAATACTTGCATGGGTATATATAACTACTCCAGCCCAAGTCTGAAGTGAGCTACATACTCTTACCATGTTCAAGCCTAACTCGAAATCACAAGGTACTACATATAACACCATAATACTAGTTTGAACCATAAATTCAATACCCCATGTATGTCTCACAACTTCTCATCTCAAGAATAATTCTTCTTAACACTTCAACAATTAAATTTAACCTCTCAGTAAGAATTTACTTACGCACAATGTACCCATCCACTTAAATACCAACATGATACTCAAGCCTATTATTATAACCACATACAAACTTCTAGGCAAACACTCATAAAAACATCTTTCTGACATTCTCTAAACATCTATCAATAATAAATTCCATACACCATTCCTATAAAGACACATACAAAATTTTAACTAATCATGCCATATATCAAAAGCTCTACCTTAATATTCCTTCAAACTTGTAGCCTTACATAGAAAAGGCATAAATGATCTTTCCTCAACATGAAATATTAACTCTCCCCCATCTAAATAATTACTCATAACCACTATTATTTCATAAAAAGAGGTAACTTAAAGGTTAGAACATGAGGACCTGAAACATGAAAGAATACTATGCATAACTTTGAAACTTAACTGAGGCCTAAGAAATAGAGTTTCAAAAGCACGAATACATTCAGGATCCTAAACTAAGGACATACATGACATAATTTGAATTTCGCGGATCATTATAACATACCATGAGTTCTGGGAGCTGAGGATACTGTAAAGCATGGGTACACGAGACATGAGCCGCATGACTTGAGTTTGGAGCTCATAAATTCATGGAGCATGATTCGTGCTGCTGATCAAACTGGAACTCTTTATACTAGGAACTAGAAACGTACATAATTCTACGGAAAGTGAAGGAATATGAGTTATGATCATGGAGCTGACATGTAAGGCATGAGTAAATATTATGATGAGTGAAGTACAAAACTTTGCACTGAGATAAGAATGGGTTGGGAATCATCCTTCCTTATTGCTGTTCTACAACATACAAACATCACTACTAGAATTTGAGAGCCTGACTTGGTTACTTGTTCTATCATCTTCTTCTTAGGTTTAAGATTTCATTATAAGACTATCGAACCCTTTTAAATAAACTCTGAATTGAACTGCAACCAATTCACTCTAGAGTATGAGACATAACAATACATATAAATATTAAACTCACCCTGTAAAACTGCACCTGAAAGTGTAAAACCCACTGCTAATACTAACTTCTAAGAAATAATACTTAACTTTCTATAACGCCAATAGTCATCATACAATAACTTAAACACTAACTAACTTAGAATTTTTAGGAATATCACCATACCATGAGTTTACACCATCTAGAATTTCATCTCTTCTTTCTATTAGCTTAATTATTCGAGATTCAAACTTACATTCAGACATGAGACATGGATATTCCCAAACCTTTAATGAACCATACTATTTCTATTATAGCCTACTAATGTCACATCTCTAAATTTATACTTTTCCTTAAACCATGAGAATTACCTTTACACTGAACATCCAATATCAACAACCTATAACCCATAACTTAGTTGGTAAGAACATCACATACTACCTTAATAGCCTCATTCACACTTATAAACTCAATGGTACTATGTAAGTACACACCTTAAAAAATTGGAAATACTATAATCACATATTGCCTTGGGTACACCTCTAGGTCATACCCACATCATCATACTTAATTTTGAATCAATAAACTTAAATTCCTACATACACTACTTCAAGCCTACTGGTCTACCTTTCATACAACTATCCCCATCAATACATAGTCTATGAAATCTAGATAAACACTATTCCCACTTTACTGCTACTAAACTTCTAGGTTCATACTTCTAACTCTAGATCATATGCTGCCATAGGATTCTGAGGAGGGATCTGAAAGCATATCTTACTTTGGCTTAGTGCATGATTTTTATGAATAAGAATGAACACTTCCAAAGATTAGAACATAAGGGCACTGATGTGATTCTTTTAATCATGCATAAAATCCCATAACTGTCTATGGGGTCTGTTTGAAAAAATTTAATCAGTAAGGATTTAAGCTTGACTATTTCTGTTGCCTCAAAAATAAGGCAGAGTTTTCATAAATGGAGCAAGATGAGAATCAATATAAATTTTTAGAGAATGCTTCTACTACATGATCCGAGACATAAAAGAAGGGAAATATTTCTTAAATGCCCTGTAGCCTATCAAAGGCACCATTTTACAAGACTCTACTAGACATGACCTCATAGACACCCTAGGACACTTAAACCTTGTGCTCTAATACTAAGTTTGTCACGACCCAAGACTACCCCCTTGTCATAACACGATGCTTAGAACCACAAGTGATCCCAAGCTAACCCACGAACTGGCATGATACATGAGAAACTAATTTAGAATATATTAAATAGCTAGTTTTGCTATGCAGAAACATCATCATAATGAAATCTGAATAAGTATATAACTGATAAAGTTTACAATCTGATAAAACTGAAGAGAGAACTGAAATTTATATTTTATGACTCTGACTGACTATCTATGAAGCCTCTACTGTACTGATTATAGATAGTTAGGACATGCCTCCAACTATCTCTAATAAATACCTGTGAATAATCAAAATACAGCACAACACGTGAATTATAACTGACTGGAGTTCCCAAAATAGGAGAACTCACCACGTGCTGGCTGAAAGCTGATAACTGTTTGACCCTAGTGTATGAGCTACACTGGTACCTATATTATGAAAGGTATAGCCAAAAATTCATATATATGGTCTGTACATTAGAATGTACTGAGTATATGAGGACATGCACTAAATCATGGAGATACTTAAAAACATGCTGTAAAACTAAGGATATAATGTTATTAGCTGAAACATATATTTCAATCATAGCTATACATGAAAAAGTGTAAGTCATACTAAAATTTATAGACCATAAGGTGAAAATAATTCTGTAAACTAGGAAGCAATAAAAACATGAATACTGTATGCAATTCTTATGTAAAGTTGAGCATGCTGAAAAACTGAACAGAGGGTCATGTATGGATACTGAGCATAAAAACATGAACATGTAATATTGGAGAATGCAAGACCAAGCATAAACATGTTTTTGAGATATCTGTAATCTAAAAGACTAAAATGTGTATAATAAATAACTGAAAAGCTGTACACTTGGTCAAGCAAACCTGAACTGACAATACATTGAATACTGTACTAAGACTGTGGGAGGTATCATATAGTAGACATAAACCATGTGAGCTATCATGGAGTCCAACATTTGACCCACGTTGAGGAGGCTTGTTCTATCCTTACCATCAAAGTAGAACCTAAACTGAAGTGATCACTAAACTGAGCTCATATTAGGCAAGGGGAAACACCTTTTGGCGAGGCCCCTAAACCTATGGTGGCATGTAGTTTATGGGGAAGTAGGATGCACTGAACCCACACTTTCCACTCGGTGCTAAATCCTACTCCTAACTAAAAGATACTGAAATACCAACTGGTGCATGCATTGATAACTAATAAGCTCAGGTCATGGTATTTTGAAAATAACAGTGCATACAAAATCTGAAGTAACCATGAACATGTAAACTGATATATTAATCATGAAGTAATACTGGTGAGTTCGTTATAAAAATAATAATCTAAAGATGGGAATAAAACTATGATCATGACTGACTTGTGACTTACAAATAAAAATATGTAAAAACACATAGGTATCGAGTGTTCATAACCCACCAGTACTGAATAATTATAAAATACGATATGAAACTTGAAATGCTGTAGTATGCAATCATGGTTACAACAACAACAACAACAAACCCAATGTATTCCCACATAGTGAGGTCTGGGGAGGGTAAGATCTATGCAGTCCATACCTTTACCTCTAAAGAAGTAGAAAGGCTGTTTCCGATGGACCCCTGGCTCGAGACACAAAATACTACACAAATACATAGTAAAGCATGGAACAAGATGGCATAACATAAATATGACACCCACAAGTAATAAAAAATAGAGAAAAGTAAACAGATTTGTAATAAAGCATGAAACAGAGTATCATAACAAGAATAATACCCCCACCAAGTAATTCCCTACACTAGCGACCCAAACTGACCCTAGCCTTCTGCCCTAATTCGCATTCTCCAGATCTTCCTATCTAGGGTCATGTCCTCAGTGAGCTGTAACTGCTCCATGTCCCACCTAATCACCTCTTCCCAGTACTTCTTTGGCCTACCCCTACCCAAGTAAAACTATCCAAAGCTAGCCTCTCACACCTACGAACCGAGGCATCTATGCCCCTCCTCATCACATGTTCGAACCATCTCAATCGGACTTTTCGCATCTTATTCTCCACTAGAGTCACACCAACCTTCTCCCTGATCGTCTCATTCCAAACTATATCCCCCCTAGTCAGCCCACACATCTAATGCAACATCCGCATTTCCGCCTCCTTCATTTTTTGAATATGGGAGTTCTTAACTGGACAACACTCTGCTCCATACAACATGGTCGGATGGACTGCCACCCTATAGAATTTGCCTTTAAGCTTGAGCGACACCTTCTTATGATACAACACCCCCAAAGCGAGCTTCGACTCTATCTATCCCTGCCCAATACGGTGTGAGACATCCTCATCAATCTCATCATTACCCTGAATCACAAACTTGAGATACTTAAAACGATCCCTCTTACATACCACCTGTGATTCCAACTTCACTACCACCTTATTCTTTAGCCTCACATCATTAAACTTGTATTCCAAATACTCTGTCTTGCTCCTACTCAACCTAAACCCTTTAGACTCAAGAGTTTATCTCCACATCTCTAACTTATCATTCACACGCCCCGCGTCTCATCAATTAAAACTACATCATCTGCAAAAAGCATACACCAAGGCACCTCTCCTTAAATACGCCGCGTCAACACATCCATCACCAAAGTAAACAAAAAGGGACTAAGAGTAGATCCCTAATGCAATCCTGTCATGGCAGTGAAATGCTCTGAGTCTCCTTCCGCCGTCCTCACATGAGTTTTAGCTCCATCATACATGTCCTTAATTGCTTTGATATATACCACCGGGACTCCACTCACCTCCAAGCATCTCTAAAGAACCTCCCTGGGGACTTTGTCGTATGCCTTCTCCAATTCGATAAACACAATGTGTAGGTCCTTCTTTCTTTACCTATACTATTCCACCAACCTCTGTACCAGGTGAATTACCTCCGTCGTTGAGTGGCCAGGCATAAATCCAAACTGGTTCTTCAAAATAGACACTATCCGTCTCAGCCTCACCTGGACCACTCTCTCCCAAATCTTCATAGAGTAACTCAATAACTTAATACCCCTATAGTTATTACAACTCTGAATGTTACCTTTGTTCTTATAAAGAGGGATCATAGTACTCCACCTCTCAGCCTCAAGTAATTTCGCCGTCTTGAAAATTTTGTTAAACAATCCAGTCAACCACTTTAAACCAGCCTCACCAAAAAACTTCCAAAAATCCACTGGTATCTCATCAGGCCCCGTCACCCTACCCCTTTGCATCCTGCGAACAGCCTCTCTAACCTCCTCTACCTTAAAACGTCTACAATAACTAAAATCCTGACACTCCTTTGAGTGCTCCAGCTCCCCTAACATAATAGCTCTATCCCCTTCGTCATTCAAGAGCCTATGAAAATATGACTGCCATTTATTCTTAATGTGGCCTTCCTCCACCAACACTGTAACGTCCTCCCCCTTAATGCACTTTTCTAGGTCGAGGTCACGACCCTTCCTCTCCCTAGCCTTAGCGAGTCTAAACAACTTTTTTCCCCTCCTTTCTCCTGTAACCCCGCATACAAGCTCTCAAAAACTGTCGTCTCAACAATCGTAATTGCTAACTTAGCATCCTTCCTAGCTAACTTGTACTCTTTCCTATTTACCCACTTCTCTTCTTTGTCCTTACTCTCAACCAACTTAGCATACGCCCCTTTCTTGGTCTCTACTTTTTTTTTAACCTCCTTATTCCACCATCAATCCCCACGATGATGCCCAGCTCAACCCCTATAAACACCCAACACCTCACTAGCATTCTCCCTGATGCACCTAGCCACCCTATCCCACATACTATCCACGTGCCCACTACACTCCCACACCTCCATTCCTGCCAACTTCTCTTCTATCTCCCACGCATTTCTCTTCTATCTCCCACGCATTCACTGGCATCAATTAGCCCCCCTTAATTCTAGGTCTACACTCCTCACCTCTTTTCTTTCTATCCTTCTTTATACCCAAATCCATAACTAAGAGCCTATGCTGGGTCAAAATATTCTTACTCGGGATGACCTTATAGTCCTTACACAACACCCTCTCCCCTTTCTTAAGCAACAAAAATCAATCTGGGTCTTGGCTATTATGCTTCAGAAGGTGATCAGGTGATCGTCCTTCTTTGGGAAGCCCGAGTTCGCCACCACCAGCCCGAAGGACCTCACAAAATCCAATAGAGTAGCTCCCTCTTTATTTCTTTCCCCAAAACTAAAACCACCATGTACATCACCAAAGCCTTCCGATAATGCCTCGATCTACCTATTGAAATCTCCTGCTATAATAATTTTCTCCAAGCTAGGCACGCCTCTCACCACCTCATCTAAAGCCTTCCAAAACTGCATCTTCTCCTCCCAATCCAAGCCCACTTGCGGCGTATAAGCACTACACACGTTCAGGGTAAACCCCTCAATGACCAACTTAATAGTCATCAACCTATCGCTGATCCTCTTTACCTCTACTACCTGACCTCTAAGCTCTTCATCTACTAAGATGCTAACTTCATTCCTACGCCTTTCGCTCCCAGAGTACCAAAGCTTGTAAGCATCTACATCCCTAGCCTTAGACCCTACCCACTTGGTCTCTTGAACACATGCAGTATTAATCCTCCTCTTTCTAAAAATCTTTACAAACTCTATGGACTTACCTTGAAGAGTTCCTATATTCCAAGACCCAACCCTCAGCCTACCATCTCTATCTATACGTCTTCCTCTACCGCCCCTGAGGCCAAACCTTGGCCTTCATCCCACCCCTACCCTTTCCTCTTCCCTCGTCTCCATAACAGCCCCCGACCCCAACCCTCTCGAATATCACCCTATCCAACTATCAACTCCAATAGCCACTACTACAAGAAAATATAAGAAATATAAACAATGGTAGTAACAAAGCAGCAGCAGGAAATACAAGACTCACACAAATTAGAAGAAATAATCAAGAAATAAAACTAAACTCAAATAGGGAGAAAAAACCAAAATCGAGGTAAGGACAAAACTAACAGTAAGAAAAATAGAGCATACTAATGGCCTAGCACTATGCAATCATGGTTCATAGACCAAAAACGTGGATGTTGCATCAACGTGGAAGAATTATAATTTTGAACATAGGAATGTCTTAAAGATCAGGAAATAATATGATTACATGGATGGATTCATAATTTGGAGATTTAACATGTAATTGGCTTGAATAAAACACGAGAAACTGAAAATTGAAGCATGAGATAACCAATCATTTCATGGGATCATACCAGGACATGAATAGCATCAAATTAATAAGAAGAAACATGTTTTAAACTCATCTTAAACATATACAACTTCATAATAATGGAAAAACACATATTTTAAATCAGGCAGAATACATCGCCAGGCCCCTCAACTTAGCGCCATCTTTTACTTTAGGACCTCAAATGGATTTTGTTCACTTTTGACAACTCAAGTAGAGTACAAGTGTGTCATTTTGGCATCTTTTGCTGAGTTGGAAAGGTTCATGTATTACACCTCCATAAAGGCACGTTAAAGCCCCTTTTTAGCTGATGTGGCACCCAAGTTGGCCCACCAATAATATATTAACTCACCTTTATTAATTTATACCTTTTTCTCCATTTTTATCCATTATTTTTGTCAATATTAAGCTTATTTAATGGTGAAAATTATTGGGATAGATTTAAAAATTAGATATATATTAACGATTTTATTTTACCAAAAATAGTATATTAACTCCATAAATTTATACTTCTTTCACATTTTACTCAACCATTTTTGTCGATCTTAAAATTATTTAATGGTAAATATTATTGAGAGAAATTTATATACACATTTAGGGATTTGTGAAGATTAGATAATAAACACCATTTTTTAATCATTAAGGGCAAAATTGATGACAAAAAATTGAAAATCAAGCTACATCAATGAAGAAAAGCTGAAAATTAAACAAAATTGATGAAGAAAAATAAAAAAATAAAGATAAATCCATGAAGAAAAATTGAAATCACACAAAATCAATAAAAAAAACTAAAAATTGATGAAAAAAATTGGAAAATAAAGCTAAATCCGTGAAGCATGATTGATTGTTGCTCATGGTGAAGATCATTTGGCAGTGGTGGTGGTGGTGGGAGTGTTTGTAGAGGGAAGGGAGGGAGGAAGAAGATGACTAGGGTGCAGGGGTGAGAAGGGGGTGCAGGGCCTTTGAAGAAGATAAAGAGGGAAAGAAGATTAATGGGGTAGGAGTGGTGGGGTGGGTGGGGTATTTGAAGAAAAGACTAGCAGGGTGGGTGGGGTAGGGAGTGGTGCATGGATGGGGTGTTTGAAGAGAAAGACTGGTGGGGTGGGTGGGGTATTTGAAGAATAAGGCTGGTGGGGTGGGTGGGTTAGGGGGAGGGGATATTTTTTTATATTTAAATTGATTATTTATAAATTATTTAGATATTTTTGCATTTAAATTAATTATTTATAAATTATTTGGATAAAAATGACACATGTCCGCATTTTATTCTTTACTTTCCACCTCATCAGATAGTGTAGCACACTTACATAATATTATTTTTTTTGATTTAGCAAAACGTGCCAAAGTGAAATACTTGAAGGTCATTTTAGGTGCCAAAAATGAACAACATATATTTGAGGTGTCTAAGTGAAAGATGACGCCAAGTTAAGGGGCCTAGCGATGTATTCTGCCTTAAATCAAAGAAAGTTTTTGGGCTCCATGGGTGAAAGGGACCCATGAATGAATACCTCACATACCTTAATTTTCTTGACTTGTGAAGAGAGTCTGAATCTTGGGACTTGAATGATGAACTTGTGAAGGAAACCCAGTTCTTGATTTTTCTTGAAGATTTTCTTAAACTTATAAGATTTAATTCTTAGATTCTTGGGAAGAGAAAACTTCAATTTCTTGTTCTTGGGAAGAAACCTTAATATTATTGTTCTTGAGAATGGAGAGGATTAATGGCATCTAAAACTGATTAGAACAGGCTAATAATGCCTATTTTATGCTTTATGTAGTGGGGGAGGTAGGTTTTGAAGTGAGGAAAAGACTAAAATACCCCTAATAAACTGAATAAAATTTTTTGAATTTCTTTAGTTGTTGACTTGGCTGATTGCTTGTCAACTAGTTGACAGCTTATCAGCCTAGTCATCAACTCCTTCAGTGATACTGCCTAAAGTTGACGACTTTGGCTGATAGCTTGTCAACTAGTTGATAGCTTATCAGCCAAGTCATCAACTCCTTCAGAGGTACTGCTTAAGGTTGACTACTTTTGCTGATGGCTTGTCAACTAGTTGACAGCTTATCAGCCTAGTCATCGCCTTGATGATAGATGGACATGTGAGGTAAAATGGACATAACTTTCCACTCCGATATCGGATTAAGGTGAAACCAGATGCATTGGAAATACAACTCAAAAAACTTTCATTTGATCTATTTTAGGACATCTGAATCAGTATATTTTGGGAGATACACTCTTTTTAATTTGACCCTTGTAGGATTGAATACAAAAACTCAATCGACAAAAGTGTTCTCAGCTCGACTTTGATCTAGGTGCTTCCTATGAATATGATTCGCATTGAAAACACTTTATACACAAGTTAAGAAATCATGAAACACATATTTACATGGGAATAATGGGACTAGAGTTTATACATATAGAAATGACGATTTGAATTTTAGCCTGAAAATGCAGAGTGTTATATTATCTCCCTCTTGGAATCGTTCGTCCTCGAATGATGGGTAGGAACTTATTGAAACCTTAGAATTATAGAATAAGGTAGCCATTACATGTTTACTAATGAAGGATATAACTGAGGTTAAACAATAAAACTCTATCATGGAACTAATTTTTGAGCTAACTTGACTTTATTGACTATAAGGAGCTGATTCATACTGAGAGTTTAGAACTCACTTAAAATGTTCTTGATATGATCATACATATACAACTTTGAAGTGATAACTAATGTAATAAAATCCCAAGAGTTAATGAGGATGGAATAAAGTACGTAACTTCTCATTAGGAATTGTCCCTCAGCAAAACACGTATAGGAATCAAAAGAAAAGGTCTTCATTACATCGCCAAGTACATTCTGTAAGCATGAACTATGAGACGATAAGACTGATGGCGTACAAGGGGTATTACACTGTCTGAGCTAAAATTCTTGGAAAACTAAGATCATTTGCTAAACACTTATGAATTGAGCCATGACTAAATAGCTAAATCTGATACATGATGCCTGGTCTGAACTGACTTTGCAACTTACATATATGTGAAAAAAGTACCTCATGGAATAGCCATATTCATGAAACTTCGGGTAGTAATACTAGATAAAAAGATGGAAAATCAGAGTTTATCTGTTCGAGTGCTAAATTAAATTACTGGCCATACGAACTGAATCATACTGAAAGCTTATACTCGACTGTAGTATTTCTTCAACACTTTCTATGAAGTTCTAATAACATCAGGAAGCAAAGAATCTTGGACATGATCTGAGTAAGAATATCAGAGTAAGGAATGTTAATATGGCTATAACTCTGTGCTAAATCCTACTCCCAATTAAAAGACACTAAAATACTAACTGGCGCATACACTGGTAACTAATAAGCCTAGGCCATGGTATTTTGAAAACAACAGTGCATATAAAATCTAAAGTAACCATGAACATGTAAACTGATATATTTATTATAAAGTGATCCAGTGAGTTCGTTATAAAAATGATAATCTGAATATGGAAATAAAATCATGATCCCGACTGAATTGTTACTTGAAAACAAAAATATGTAAAAACACTTAGGATCGGGTGTTCATAACCCATAACACTGAATAATTATAAAATACAATATCAAACTTGAAATACTGTAGTATGCAATCATGGTTCAAATACTCAAAATGTGGAAATTTTATCAACATGTAAGAATTATAAGCTTGAACATAAGAATGTATTAAACATTGGGTAACAACATGATTACATGGCTAAATTCATAATTTGGAGATTTAACATGTAGTTTTCTTGAATAAAACATGGGAAACTAAAACTTAAAGCATGAGATAACCAATCTTTTCATGGGATTATACTAGGGCATAAATTGAGTAAAATTACTAATAAGAAGCATGATTTAAACTTATTTGGAACATATACAACTTCATAATAATGTATAAACTCATTTTAAATCAAATAAGATTTTTGGGCTTCATCGGTGAAAGGGACCCATGAATTAATACCCCATATACCTTAATTTTCTTGACTTTTGAAGAAAGCCCAAATCTTGGGACTTAAATGATGAACTTGTAAAGGAAACCCAATTCTTGATATTTCTTGAAGATTTTATTGAACTTATTTGCTTGAATTCTTGGATTCTTGGGAAGAGAAAACTTGAATTTCTGATTCTTGGGAAGAAACCCTAATCTTATTATTCTTGAGAGTGGAGAGGATTAATGGCATCTAAAATTGATTCAAAAAGGCTAATAACACCTATTTGATGCTTTTGTCATAGGGGAGGTAGGGTTTAAAGTGATAAAAAGAACAAAATACCCCGAAGAAACTGAATAAAAATTGCTGAATTTCTTTAGTTGATGATTTGGCTGATAGCTTGTCAACTAGTTGACAACTTATCAGTCTAGTCAACTCCTTCAGTGATACTACCTAAGGTTGACGACTTTGGTTGTTAGCTTGTCAACTAGTTGACAGCTAATCAGCCTAGTCGTCAAATCCTTCAGTGGCACTACTTAAGGTTGATGACTTTGGCTGATGGCATGTCAACTAGTTAACAGCTTATCAGCCTAGTTATCACCTTGATGATAGATGGAAATGACGAGGTAAAATAGGGATAACTTTCCATTCCTATATCGAATTAAGTTGAAACAAGCTGCATTGGAAAAAAACTCCAAGACCTTTTATTTGATATATAGTAGGACACCTGAATCAATATATTATGGGAGATATACTCTTTTAAAGTTGACTATTGTAGGATCAAATACAAAATCTCAATAGATAAAAGTGTTTTCATCTTGACTTTGATCTAAGTGCTTCCCGTGAACCTGATTCACATCAAAAACACTTTATATAGAAGGTAAGTAATCATGACATACATATTCACATAGGAATCATGGGATTAGAGTTTATACACATAGAAATGATAGATCGAATTCTAGCCCAAAAATGTGGGGTGTTACATGCACACAACAAGAAAATAGTACAAAGACCTCACATACTATGGCATAACATAGTACAGTCATTACCGACCATTCATTTTATACTAAAGTTTAAGAATAATTTTCTGTGTTCGTATACTACTAATGATAGACACGGGCTCACAGTGTATAATTCAGCCTTTACAAAAATTTGTGATGGGTTCACATTTTTAAAATATGTTAACAAACACTTTCTATTTATTTATATCAACTTTTTTGAATACACAATACACAAGACACACACAAAACACAAACAATAATAAATATACTAAATATACCAGTTTTCTAGATAGAACACAAAGGAAAATAATGAAGGTAACAAATCCTTATGGTTTAAAGTACCCCCACTCCCACAACAAAAGCTATGCATTTTCCCCAATGCATTATTTTTGAATTTTAAGAATGTAGGTGGGGACGTACTTGCAATGCCTTAGGTTCTTGTGTCATGTGACACTGAGTGTAAGGATGTGTCAATAGCAACAACAATATTTGTAGTGGAACCAGGTCCCACCAGTGCACTCATAATAGTGGTTGGTGGAGTTGGGAGCTCTACAATTATCTTAGAAATACCTATTTATCTAGGTAGTCCATTAGTAGATGCTCCAACAGCTCTAGCTTGTAATGCTTATTCTCGTGGTTCATTTGCTTCTTTGGACTTTCTCGTGGTTTTTTCAAATATTTTCTCTCCTTTTCCTCTTTGTCACACTTTTCTTTCATTCTTCATGCTTGCTTCTCTTTGTTTTACCTTTTACCTTAGGGTGGACCAATTTTCCTGTAATATCATATAATATCTCCTCCTCTTTTTCTGAGTTCTTATTAATCTGGGCTAAAAATATCAATATCTATCAACACCTTTTCTCTCTCCAGTATCGCCTTAAACTTAGCAAGATTAGGGATTATCATTTCTATCAATATATTATTAACTCGGCATTTCATATAATCAATATGACCATGGAGATTAGCATAAAAATCCAAGGCTTCTTTGATCCTTTTGATAACAATTGGTTCAAACTATTGGGCAAATAACTTTAACTAAGCATCAAATCTTTTTCCACATTTAACAATTTTCTTGAATTTTTGAGGAGTGATTGTATACTAGAAAATTAAAGTTATAATAACTACTGCTTTTGTAGTCTCTATTGTAGGTGTAGTACCTGTGGAGGAAGTAACATAAAAACACTTAGATAAAGAAAGTTGTATACATTATGCAAATCCTAAGGCAATTGCAGGTGTCTGTATATCATCTGTAGTTAGAGTTTCAACTCCCAAACTATACCTCTTAACCAAACTCAATATGGGCCTAACTTTATCTCCAACTCTATCAAAAGTATGCGTCTTTGTTGCTTTTACTTCATTATCCACTCTGGTGATTATAGGAACATAAAAATCCTTCCATAATTTGGTGATCAAGCATGGGACATGATGTCATATCTATTCTTGTGGATCATATCTTGATCTCATCAGCAATTATTTCTCTAAAGTTTAGCTAAAACCTAGACGTTAGACTTGCTACCCACCCTACTTTATCCTCACCCAATGTATTATCTCTTATTATTGGCATCAATCTAAATCTTACAACACCCCACCAAAACTTCAACACCTGAGATAATGAAGATTTTATGATCTTGGCATTTGTGTTATTCACCCACTCTGGTTCTCTTTTCGTTAAGACTTGAGCTAACCAAGGGCGTTAGTTTGCTCGATCGCTCATTCTATGATAGAATTCTAGAGTAGTGGTCAATAGTACAAAGTTTGCTCCATGCAAGAATTTGTTAATGATATGATCAGACAAGTCCACCGAGACACCACAAACTGGTAACCAATCCATGTTTGTTTTTTCTATGTCTTTTTTTCCAGTTTTAAATATATTTTCTAGGAAGTATAGTTTACATAATACTCATGCTCGATGGCTAGATAGTATGAGCCTTCTTTCTTGGTGGTCCATTCCAAATCATATAATTTTAGCGTTCGCTCAATTTGAGGATATCTGCTTAGCCCAGATGTAATGATCCTGACTTTTCCAGCCAGAGGTCTTTTTATCTTGAGTTTAACAGTGGCTGCCAACCCTTTATGGTAGATTTTGGATTAACTCTCCACTTTATTTTATAGACTATCATAAACCGAGAACCTCTTAATCACATCACCTTGTGGTTGTATATCCTCCTCCTTGAGGTTTTTAGATGTAGTAGAGTCTTCATCTTTAGAACACTCATGTTCAAAACTTGATTCTCTCATAATAGATTTACCCTCTTTTAAATTGGGGGATGGATCTCATAGATAAAGACTTTACCTTATGTGGTATCCCTATGGTCTATCTTCTACAGGTTCTTGTTCAAATTTATTGAATAATCTCTGAGTTAAGGTGTTTTTGTTTTTTCATTTACTAGTGCACTTTAATTTACCATTTGGAGGCATTATTATACCTGGACAATTTGACATGAATTAGTTATTTGGGAAAAGGCAAAAGAATGTACAAAACTTTAAGTTGTATTAGATTGTTGACAACATGAGTTGACAACTTATCAACTCTATTTATAAACCCTAAGCACAATGACTTGATCATTATTAACATATTGAAGATGGAGTTGACATCTCATCAAATTATTGATAGCTTGTGAACCTCATCGTCAACCTGTAATACCCCATATTATACTTAGCTCAGTTCAGATCCTAGTTGCATGCCTAAGAAGCTTAAAGCCTGAAAATTTCACTAAGTGTTGGGGACTTATTCATATTTTTGGCCTCTTAACTTTAAGGATTTTTAAATGGGTCTTCCCAACCCTGAGATGTAGGTTTTTGACTTCATGTTTAGGGGTCTAAGGAGCATGACTTGGGGAAGTTTCAAATTTTTCAGACGAGGATTAGGTCATGTTTAGATTTCGATTCAAGAACCTCACGGAGATAGTAGCGTGTTGCTGTTGGTATAGCGATGAGCCATTCATCACATTGTGGTGAGCTCTTAAATTACGTTCCAGTTATGAATTTAATTCTCTGAGGGAAAATTAAGTCTTTTCCCCTTAATCCAATTCATAAAAACATGAATTAAAGCTTTAATTAGGGCATTATATGCCTATTTCCCCCCAATTTTCCTCTAAAGAACAAATCCTAATAATCCCCTAAGTTCATCAATTTCATTCCTTCCTCATCAAGAAAACCAAGAAATCAAGTTCCCAAAGCTAAGAACTCTCAAGAAAAGCATCAAGACTGTGTTTCTATTTCAAGCTTAAGGATTTAAGGTGTGTGTGATGTTCATCCATGGGCCATTTTTACTTATGGAGTCCAAGAATCCTCTTTTTATATCAAATTATGAGTTTTTACATATTTATGATGATTTGTCTCCATGAAGTTGTTATTGATTTTGATAACAAGTTATGTTACAAGTATTTTTTAATGGAATAAGCCCTTATATGATTTGAGTATTGAAATCCTCATATTAAATCCCTAATTCATGGTTGTAGTATTGTAACTAAGTTTTTAATCACATGCTTTACCCATTCCCATGCTTAAATTCATGACCCCTATGTGTTTGATGAAATTCCTAAATGTTGGGTTTTGAGAAATGATCCTTCATTATGGTTTTTAAATGTTAGGATTTGAGAAATGATCCTTCATTATGGTTTTTAAAGTTTCTTACATCCTTATTGTTATTTTTATTCAGTGCTGGTGGGTTATGAACACCCGATACCTATTTGTTTACATAGTTTTAGTTTCTTTAAAATGAATTCAGATATACTATGAGCATTATCATTTAGCCAGTTATTTATGATCAGTTGTTTTCTCAGTTAAGCATAGTTTAGTCCACTAATCAGTGTCTTTCATTTGGGAGTAAAACTTAGCACTGAGTGAACGTAGGGATGGCGTCTCCCCCATCAGTTAGACATGAGGCATTTTTCTCCCTGGTAAGTTAGGCATGAGATATTAGTAGCAGTCCCTAAGTTCCTGATCTACAATGCCACCGTAGACCTTGAAGGGTCCCCCATAAGTTAGGCATGGCACCCTAGTTCTTCGGAACATCAGATTAGTAGATCCTCACAACCAGCATTAGTACCCATGGTACGGTACTGACACCCTTCCAACTAGGGTTACAGGTTGGACCCCAATAATAGATTTGAGGTATGTTGATTATAACTAGATCTCACAGTCTCAATTCAGTATTCAGTACTGAATTCAGTTCAGGTTTGCTTGATCAAAGCATACAGATTACCAGTTATTCAGTATTTTAGATTACAAATTATCTCAAAAATAATATATGCTTGGTCATGCATTCTCTGATTTTAGAGTTCTTACATTTTTTGCTCAGCTATTTCATGCATACATACTTAGTTATTTCATGCTATTCAACTAGTCATTACTTCATACACAGTTAACTCTTGTATTACAGCCTAAACTTATCTCATATAACAGTACATTCAAAGTACTGACCAAGTACTTTTCTTCATGGTATGATATCTTATATCATAGGTCCGGACACTCAGTTTCCTGACTATGATTAGACAGTTTAGCTTATCAGTAATAGTAGTTGTACTGTCCTTATATGTTGAGGACTTATTATGTTATTTTAGTATTTTTCCATTTCATTTCAGTTAGTTCAGTTTAGAGTTAGTTGTGGCCTTTCCCATCAACTCTTCAGTAGTTTAGAGGTTTTCAGATATTAGCAGCATTCAGACCGTTTGTCAATTTATCAGTTGTTTGATCATTCTTTTCAGTATGTCATCAGATATTTAGACTTATGATTTAAATTATATTTCAGTATTTGTACCTTATGGCTTTATTCAGTGATTTCTGTGCATGTTCATTATTAGTATACTATTCAGTGCTCACAACAGGTACCAACCCATGGGTTAGCTTGTGGTCACTTATGATCGTAAGCACTGTTGTCGCAACTAGGAGGTAGCTTCAGGTCGTGACAAAACTTGGGATCATATCTTAAGGTCTTATAGTATCCTAAGTATTCTGAAAGCCGCATTTAGTAGAGTCTTGTGCATGGGTGTAAAGCATACCACACTTATGGACAAGAGGCTACAAGATATTTTAGAAAAAGTTTCCCTTCTTTTAGTGTTCATTTCCTGGGAATAAGCATAATCTCTATTTAAAACTCTTTTTCTGAGTCATCCTTCCTTTCATTTATAAATAATGCCTCCTAAAAGAAACAACAGAAGAAGGAACATGAAGCAGACCACACATCCTCCTGTTTAGGAAGATCCCCTGAATGAGCATGTCTCTCAGGCTGAATTCAGAGCCACTTTCACTACCTTAGCTCATTTATTAGTTGCTCAGAATGATCAGCAAGTTGTTGTCCTATCTAAGCTTATGGTTCATACTCAGCAGAGTGAAGAGGAGAATCATAAAGAGAAAGAGAGAAAGATTAAGAGGGCTAGAACATGTAGTTTTAAGCCAAGGTCAGTGGGTGGTAACCATTCTAAGTTCCTCCACAAATTCTCATCCCTAGCCCCATCTTTAGCTAGTGCCCCAGTGCCCAAGTTTAAATAAGATAGTTGGGATAGGGCGCTTGGCTTTAGGACCCAGGGTAGTATGAATAGTGGTCGTACCTATCCATTTTATGAGAGATGTGGTAGGAATCATCAAGTTGTGTATAGGGCTGGTAGTGGTGTGTGGTTTGGATATGGCAATCCAAGCCATAGAGTCAGATAATCCCCCCAGGCGGGTCACCATAGTTAACAAAGTCATCCTCTAATTCCAGCTGGTTGCTCGACTCAACGGGGCACTACTTCTAGTGCCACCAGTGATCAACGCCAGAATATATTGTATATACTCTAGTACTGACATGATTAGGAAAGTTCTTCTAATATGGTTACAGTTACATTACAGGTCTTTCACCTCCATATTTATGCTTTATTAGACCCCAAAGCTTCACTTTCTTTTGTAACCCCTTATGTAGTAGTCAATTTTGGTATCAGTCCTAAATCTTTTGCAGAACCCTTCTCAGTGTCTATTTCAGTAAGTGTCTTTATTCTAGCCAGACAAGTATACAGGAACTATCCAGTCACAATATCCTAAAAAGTCACCTTATTAACCTTGTAGAGTTAGAGATGACAGATTTTGATGTCATGTTATACCTCAGTTGATTACAATAATAGAGTCATTCAGTTTTAGTTTTCCAATGAACCAATTATTAAATAGAGGGGTAGTATCTTTGTGCTTAGGGGTCAGATAATTTTATATCTTAGAGCAAGAAAGATGATATCTAAGGGATGTATTTTTAGATCCCTTCTTAGAATCCTATGATAGTATATGATCTAGAGTTAGAAGCATGAACCCAAAATTTTAGCAATAGTAAAGTAGGGATAGTGTTATCTACATTTAGTAGATCTTGTATCCATGGGGTTACTTGTGTGATAGGTGAACCAGAAGGCTTGAAATAGTGTATGTAAAAATTTATGTTTATTGATTCAAAATTAAGTATGATGATGTGAGTGTGATTTAGAGATATGATATTAGTAGGCTATGAAATAAGTTAGTGTGGTTCCTTAAAGGCTTGGGGATATTTATATTAAGTGTTAGAATCTAAGTTTGAATCTTTAAAGATTGAGCTAATAGAAAGTAGTGTTGAAATTCTTGATAGTGTGAACTCATGGTATGGTGATACTCATGAAGATTCTAATTTAGTCAGTGTTTAAGTTATTATATGATGACTATTAGGGCGATAGAAAGTTAAGAGTTGTATCTCAGAAGGAAGTATTAGCAGTGGGTTGTGCACTTTCAAGTGTAGTCTTTCAGGGTGAATTTATTACTGATGAGTATTGTCATATTCCAAACTTTAGAGTAAAGTGGTTGCAGTTTAATTTAGAGTTTATCAAAAGGGCCCCACAGACTTAGAATGATGGCGTACAGCTAAGGGGGAGATGATAGAATAAGTAACCAAGTTAGGCTCTTAGATTCTAGTAGTGATGCCAGTACATTATAGAATAGTAGTAAGGGAGGATGATGCCCAACCCATTCTTATTTCAGTATTTGTACTTTAGTTATCACGATATCTACTCATGCCTTACATGTCAGCCCCATGATCATAACTCATAATCCTGAACTTTCCATAGAACCATGCACGCTTCCAGTTCCTAGTACGAGGAATTCTAGTTTACTTAGTTGTATGAATTATGTTCCATGAAATTTATGAACTTCAAACTCAGGTCATGCAACTCATGACTCATGTACTCATGCTTCATAGTATGTTCAGTTTCAGTCCGCATGATACACTCTTAATGATTAAAGAAATTCAAATTATGTCATGTCTATTATCATTTTTATCTCTGTAGTGAATTCATGTCATGGATACTCTATTTCTCAGGTCTCAATTAAGCGTCCAAGTTATACATATTATAATTTCATGCTTCAAGTCCTCATGCTCTAACCTTTTAGTAACCTTTCCTTATGAAATGGTAGTGGTGATGAACAGTTGTTTAGATGGGAGAGAGTAACTATTTTATGTTAGGGAAAGATTGTTGTATGGTTGTTTGATCTAAGGTTATAAGTGTGGAGTAATATTAAGGCCAAGTTTTTGATATATATCATGGTTAGTTAAAATTTTGTGTATGATTTTCTTAAGAATAACACATGGAAGTTGTTAATGATAGAAGTATTAGAGAGTACAGAAAAGATGCTTTGATGGGTTGTTTGCCTAGAAGTTCATGTGTGGTTATGATGATAGCTTAAATGTCATGTTTGTATATTTATGGATAATAATTATTCTTGAGATAAGAATTTGTGAAAATGTAGGGTGTATTGAATTCATTATTCCGACTAGTATTACAGTGTTATTGGTGCACTTTGTAGATTCGATTAGGCTTGAACATAATGAAAGATTTTAGTTTAGCTCGGACTTCAGTAGATAGAGTTATTAGTGCCCATGTGAACGTTCTCAGTGGCCTCAAGTGAAGTGCGGTATTGAAGTGGAATGTATAGTTGAGGAAGTATTTCAGGAGTATGTCTAAGCTTGAGAGTACCAGTTGCACTGTCTAAGGCATAGCAATTCCAGTTTATGTTTCATAGGCCTATGTTCCATGTTACAGAGTTATAGCTAAATTAAGAGCCTTTACTCATATATCTTATTCAGGACATGCCCAAGTTCTTGGCTTCCTATTATTATTATAACTTCTTAGAAGTAGTATTGAAGAAATACTCCAGTTGAGTATAAGCTTTTAGTATAATTCAGTCCGTATAGCCAATAATTCAGTTTAGCATTTAGATAGACAAGTTCCTATGTTTTTTACATCTTCTGATCTAGTCTTGCTATCAAAAGTTTCATGAATATTGCTATTCCAAGAGATAGTTGTTCGCATCCATGTAAATTATGAATTTAGTTCAGTCCATGCATCATTATTCAGATTCAAATATTCAGTCATGATTCAGTTCATAAGTGCCTCGTGCATTATCTCAGTCTTTCCTTTGTATTTCAGCCAAGCCAGTATCATTTAGGGAAAGAATGATCCCAAGGGGGAGATGTTGTAATATCTCGAGTTTTAATGTCCTAAACCTCTCAACTTTTCTTTATGAAACCAGATCCAGTTTGAGGCAGTGGTTATTCATAAGATGACCCTCTTATATCAATATCAACCTTATAACCACTCTCATGTCATTGCATGTATTCAAGGAATCAGTTTAGTTCATGATATTCAATTCATGTATCATGTTTTAGATCAGTCATGTAATCATACTTTCAGTTATGCATATTCAGTATATGATCTCAGTTTCTTCAGTACTCTCAGCTAAATAAGTCTCATTTGAGGATGAATATTGATAGCTTTGTTAACCTCATTATCAAGTTGTAATACCCCATATTATACTTAGCTCAGTTCAGCTCCTAGTTGCATGCATAAGAGGATTAAAGCCTAAAAAATTCACTAAGTGTTGGGGACTTAGTCATATTTTTGTCTTCTTAACTTTGAGAATTTTTAAATGGGTCTTCCCGACCTTGAGACGTAGGCTTTTGAGTTAATTCATGTTCAGGGGTGTAAGGAGCATGTCTTGGGGAAGTTTTAATTTTTCAGACGAGGATTGGGTCATGTTTGGATTTCAATTCAAGAACCTCACTGAAATAGTGGTGCGTCGCGGTGGGTATAGCGATGAGCCCTTCATCGCATTGTGGTGATCTCTTAAATCGCATTCCAGTTATGAATTTAATTCTCTGATGGGAAATTGAGTCTTTTGCCCCTTAATCCAATTCGTAAAAACAATAATTAAAGCTTCAGTTAGGGAATTATATTCCCATTTTCCTCTAATTTTCCTCTAAAAAATAAGCCCTAATCATCCCCCAAGTTCATCAATTTCATTCCTTCCTTTTCAAGAAAACCAAGAAATCAAGTTCCCAAAACCAAGAACTCTCAAGAAAAACATCAAGATTGTGTTTCTCTTTCAAGATTAAGGATTTAAGGTATGTGTGATGTTCACCCATGGTTCCTTTTCACCCATGGAGTCCAAGAATTCCCTTTATATCAGATTATGACTTTTTACATGTTTATGATGATTTATCTCTATGAAGTTGTTATTGATTTTGATTACAAGTTATGTTACAAGTGTTTTTCAATGGAATGCGCCCTTATATGATTTGAGTATTGAAATCCTCATGTTAAATCTCTAATTCATGGTTTTAGTATTGTAACTAAGTTCTTAATAACATACTTTACCCATTCCCATGCTTAAATTCATGACTCCCATGTGTTTGATAAAATACCTAAATGTTGGGTTTTGAGAAATGATCCTTCATTATGGTTTTTAAAGCTTCATACGGCCTTATTGTTATTTTTATTCAGTGCTGGTGGGTTATGAACACCCGATACCTATTTATTTACATAATTTTAGTATCTTCAGAATGACTTCAGATATACCATGAGCATTATCATTCAGTCAGTTATTTATGATCAGTTGTTTTCTCAGTTAAGCTTAGTTCAGTCTAGTGATTAGTGTCTTTCAGTTGGGAGTAAAACTTAGCACTGAGTGAACATAGGGATGACGTCTCCCCCGTCATTTAGGCATGCGACATTTGTCTCCCCCGTCTGTTAGGCATGAGACATTAGTAGCAGTCCCTAAGTTCCTAATCTAAAATGCCACCGTAGACCTTGAGGGGTCCCCCATCAGTTAGGCATGACACCCTAGTCCTTCGAGACATCAGATTAGTAGATCCACACAACCAGCATTAGTACCCATGGCACGGTACTGACACCCTTTCAACTAGGGTTACAGGTTGGACCCCAATAATAGATTTGGGGCATGCCGGTTATAGCTAAATCTCACAGTCTCAATTCAGTATTCAGTACTGAATTCAGTTCAGGTTTGCTTGACCAAAGCATACAGATTACCAATTATTCAGTTATGATATGCAGTGTTTTAGATTATAGATTATCTCAGAAATAACATATGCTTAGTCATGCATTCTTAGGTTCTACAGTTCTTATGCATTTTGCTTAGTTATTTCATGTATTCATACTCAGTTATTTCATGCTATTCAGTTAGTCATTACTTCATGAATGATTAACCCTTGCATTACAGCCTAACCTCATCTCATATACTAGTACATTCAAAGTACTAACCATATACTTTTCTTCGTGCTATGATGTCTTATATCATAGGTTTGGATGCTCAGTTTCCTGACTAAGCTTAGACAGTTCAGCTAATCAACAACAACAATTATGGTGAGTCTTCATATGTCAAGGACTTGTTATGTTATTTCAGTATTTTTGCATTTCATTCCAGTTAGTTCAGTTTGGAGTTAGTTGGGGCCTATCCCATCAACTCGTCAGTTAGTTTAGAGGATTTGAAATGTTTGTAGTCATTCAAACAGTTTGTCAGTTTATTAGTTATTTGATCATTCTTTTTAGTATGTCATCAGATGTTCAGACTTGTGATTTAAATCGTATTTTTCAGTATTTTAACCTTATGGATTTATTTAGTTATTTCTACACATGTTCATTATCAGTATACTATTCAGTGCTCATTGCAGGTACCAGCCCATGGGTTAGTTTGCGGTTACTTGTGACTGTAAGTACCGTTGTCGCGACTTGGGGGTAGCCTCGGGTCGTGATACAACCTAAAAAAGATTTACCAAAATTATTTACAAAGTTTACAATGGGTGTTGACAGCTTGTCAACCTATTGACGGTCTGTCAACAATCATCATCAACTTAAAATAAAATCACCAAAATTATTTACCAAGTCTATAATGGGTGTTGACAACTCATCAACTTGTTGAGGGCCCGTCAACATTCATCATCAACATAAAATAGATTTAACACAATTATTTACTCTTTTTATTACTTGAGTTAACAGCTCGTCAACTTGTTAACAAGTTATCACCTCTAGTCGTCAACCCAAAATAATGTTCAATACAATAGTGTATAGTTTTGATGATTTGGGTTGATAGTTCATCAATAAGTTGACAACTACCCAACCCTAGTCGCTAATTTTTAAGCAATAAGCACAATCCACTCAATTTCATTTAATATTAAGCACTTTGTGAGGATGATTGTTAATTCCCAATTAGGTTATTAAGATTACTCCTTCATATGAGGAGTAAATCTCACAACTTAATGGGAAATTTACAATGCATAGGTATATAACTGTGACCCATATGCATAATTTTTTGGCAATAATGTTTTTTCTTTTCACTTCTCAAATTTAAGAAAATAACTTTATCCATCATTGCACATGGTTTGCTAATTATTTCATATTATTATGCATAATATGTCATGCTTATCAAAGAGAAGTAATAAAATAAACAACTTTTCATATCTTGACGAAAGATTATGCTAACACAGTGTGAGTGGCGACTTTGAGATGAATGTAGTATGAAACTTTCAACTCTTAAGCAAGTGTTGGTGGTTTTAACTTATGTATAAATTGAAAAAGGGTGAATGGTAGTGAATGGGGAGTTAGACACTTATAATAGAAGTTGAAGATAAGAAGTCAAAAGAGAGCAGGAGTTTTAAAAATCATGGGGTAGGAAGGAAGGTAAAAAGTTTCAAAATAATGGCTCTCTTATAAGAATGAATTAAATTAAATGGACTCTAAAGAAAGAAGTATGTAATGGGAATGCAAAGGGTTTTCCATGGGCTGGATCAGGTTGGGTTTTAACCAAAGGCATGGGTTTGGACCTGGTCAGGTTATACTTTTCTGGATTTGAATTAATTGATGCCTCATCAATGGGTTAATAACTCATCAACTGAGCTTATCAACCTTATATAGAATTTTCCCTTAATTTTGTATTAGTTGATGACTGGGGTTGACAGCTCGTCACCTAGTTGATGGCTTGTCAACCCTTATCGTCAAGGCTATCCAGAATGCATTTTGATCCTTTTCTCAAGTTGATGATCGGAGTTGGAAGATCATTAACTAGTTGAAATATCATCATCTTTATTCATCAGCCTTATCCAGCGTGACATCCTTTACCCTCCAAGTTGATAATTAAGAGTTGACAGCCTATTAACATTTTGACGGTTTTCAATTCTAATTTTTCAAGTTATCACGGTAGATTTACCTTTGTCCCTATAAATCTTAACAAACACATTAACAATGGTGATAAACAAAAAGAACTAAAACTATATACATTAAAAAATATGGTTGCCTCCCATTAGCACCTGATTTAATGTCACGGCACGACTCGATTATCTTGACTACTCAGACTTTGTTAAGATACACCATTGAAATTTTTTTTACCTCATCCATTGGGCTAATGTATTATTTGATTCCTTGACCATTTACTCTGAACATATATCCATCTTTGTTTTCCAGTTTCATCACTTCGAATGGAAAAACTTGAGTCACTTTGAAAAGTTTTGACCACTTCAATTTTAGCTTTCATGGAAAAATCTTATCCCTCAAGTTGAACAGTAACACCAAATCACTTACTTTGAAGTATTTTTTTTTCAGTTCTCAAATTATGGTACAACTTTATCCTTTCTTTATAACATTCAACCCTCTCATAAGACCGAAGTCAAAACTTATCCATCTCATTTAGCTGGTTTGATCTCATATCAGTTGCTTCTTTCCAGCTCAATTCAACCTTTTTAGAAACCACAACACTTTGTGCTCCACCTCTACTGGCAAGTGACAGGATTTACTAAACATTAGATTGTAAGAAGACATACCTATAGGTGTCTTCGAAGAAGTTTGGTAAGCCCAAAAGGCATCATCAAGTTTCCTCAACCAATCACTTCTATTTTTATTAAAAGTCTTAGCATTATCTTGATTTCTCTATTTGACACCTCCACTTGCCCACTAGTTTATGGGTGGTAAGGTATGGATAACTTCTATTGTTTTAACCTATACTTTGCTAAAGCAAACCTGAGCACCTTGTTAAAAAAATTAGAACCTCCTTCACTTATTATTGTATGTGAATTACCAAAACGAGAGAAAATGTTCTTCCTAAAGAATGCCAACACACTTTTGCCTTCATTGTCCGCTAGAGTTTTAGTTTCTACCCATTTGAACAAATGGTCCACAATGACCAGGATGTATTTATGATCGTATGAACTCACAAAGGGGAACATGAAATCTATGCCCCACATATCAAACAACTCAACTTTTAGCATCTTAGTCATTGGCATCTTGTGATGCTTAGAAATTGATTCTTATCACCAACATTGATAACAGGTTCTAACAAACTCATAAGCATCTATATGAATCATGGGCCAGTATTACCCACTTTGAAAAATCTTTCTCATTGTTCAATCACCTATATCATGTTCTCCTACTAGGGAAGAATGATAAGCTTGCAGAATATTCAACATTTCTATCTTTGTCACACATCTCCAAATAATGTCATCAACATAATGTCTGAGCAAATAAGGCTCATCCCAAAAAACCTATTCACATAATGTAAGAACTTTTTCCTTTAATGAAATCTGAGGTTATTCAAAATAATTTCATTGATAGAGTAGTTAGTAAAATCAGCATACCAAGGCACACCATCAAAAGTAATTGCAAGAATCTGTTTCTTAGGAAGTGAGTCATCAATTTCCAATTCTTCCAACTTCTTTCATTCATTCTCCAGTCAAGATAGATGGTATGCCACATGATTTTTACACCCTTTTCAGTCTTCGACTTCAAAATCAAACTCTTGTAGCATAGTACCCATCTAATTATCCTAGGCTTGGCATCTTTATTTTCCATAAAGTATCATAATGTTGCATGGTCCATATGAACCACAACTTTCATTCCAAGTAAATACACCCTAAATTTCTCAATGACATAAACTATAGCCATGAGATCTTGCTCCACAACGGTGTAGTTCTTTTTCAATTTAATTCCTTGTGGTGTAGTATATGGGATAAAAAAAGTTTTTCCTTTTTGTGTCCAAGAACAGTCCCGAGTGAAATTCCGCTTGCATCACACATCACTTCAAATGATTTGGACCAGTGATGTTAGGACAATATTATATATTTTTAGTCATTATTGTCTCATATTTAGTATTTTTATTTATTCTTTTTGAGCATTAATTTTATAAATTGTGCCTAATATTATATTTTGATGCGTAGGATAAAAATGACATGAAGATGAAAAGATTTGGAGCTAAAGTGAATTAAAGATGAAAAATTATAGAAGAAAATCAAGCAAATAGTCTAATGGAATAAACTTAATAATTTAATAAAAAGTGACCCCTCTAATTTCAAATTGAAGTGTGGCGTTCAGTGGCTTGCCTCGTTTGCAGCGTGACACGAAGGGACTCTATATAGTCCACTTTTATTTATTCAAGTTTATTTTGGACTCTGTTATTTTATTTGGGACTTTTTTATACTCCTATAAATATTTTATAAAATTAGTTTTTGCATAACCTTTGACCTAGAGAGAGCTAGGAGCCGTCGTAGAGGCTAGAGAATATTGGTTACATATTTTTTTCTCCTTATTTATTTAATCTATATTTTTCTTAGATGATTTATTATAATTGCTCCATGTCTATGTAGAGTTAAACTTCTCTTTCTAGGATTATGGTAGATAATTAAATGATTGTTTAGTGCCTCTTGATTTTATTTATTTGATTATCATTATAGTTGTTCTTATATTCCTACTTTTACTATTTTAGAGATTCACGATCTTTAAAATAAATCTTTGAGCCTGATGTGAACTGACCAAGGAAAAAGAGGGTTAAAACAAAGAATATAGGGAGCAACATTTCTTCTTTAGTGGACTAAGAAATTAATTTTTTGCTAGGATAGGAATATACCTAGATCACCTTACTTGGTTACAAAATGGGATGATAAATAAATGCATTTGAATTAGCTTCTCACATCCCTACTCAACGATGTAGTTGTGAGACTAGTTTGAATAGACAATTAGAGGATGACCATTTCTGAATCATAAAATCAACCATGTAAATCAACAACTAGATAATCAAAAAAGTTGATGAAATTGACACTAAATATGATTGTTAGCGAAATCATAATCCTAGATCGATTCATCCATTGATTGTGTAACAATCTGCTCTTTTTTTTGTTAATTCTTCACTAGTTATTTTTTAATTATTATTATTATTATTTTTAGTTTAATTAATTTACAAATACATCTTTTGGGATTTACTTCTTGAATCAATAATAAGGATTAGTTTAATTTAGAAAAATAATTAATCGACAAGCACCTATGGTTATGATTCTAGACTCTTAATTCCTTATTACTTGCACGACCGCATACACGTGTGTGTGTGTTTGGACGCAAAAGTTTTTGGCGTCATTGTTGGATAATTCAGTGTTAATTATTTCACTAGATTAGACTTTTCAATCACTCTTCTTGATATGTCATCCTAGGATAGATGGTGGTCAAATGATGATGATTCTTGTTGTTTTTGTGGAGGACCCCATTGGGAGAATATTTGCCCAAATTTTTTGGAAAGTGAGTTGTTTGAACATTCACCAATTGTATTGGATTCTATCCAAATAATGGAGCAGACAAAAGAATTTCATCAATTCAACTATCATTTTTTTCTTGAGACTAAAATTGGGAAGGTAAATAAGAGTGAGCATCTCGTGGATGTTGTAAATTTGAAAGTGGAATTTGTTGGGCCTCATTCAAAGAACTTTTCTACATTATATTTAGATGATTACATGTCTTTGTAGTCATCTAAAATAGTGAAAGAGTGTGAAGATGAGGAAAAAGAATCCTATATTCTTAATTTTACACCAAACAAGAAACACAAAAATATGCCTCACTTCAGGGACAAGTAGTTTAACATGCACCATCCTTTACTTTTTTATTTCATATTTATACCACCACCCTATGAACAAAGCAAAAAGATGGATATAATGTTGGGGTTAAAATTCATATCCTCAGGGTGGAGGAAAAGTTGATGGCTCATGCCGTAACATTAAATTAGGCGCTTGTTGGGAGACACCCCAACATAAAGTAAGTAGGTTTTATTTTTATTTTTTGTTTTTATTTTAGTGTTACTTGTTTTTTTTTTTTTTGCAGATTTAGGGAAAGTTCGAGTACCCAAAACTTGGAGATAAGGAACAAGTTTGAGCTTAAGTGCGGGGTGTGTGCAACCCATGATGAAAATTAAGGAAACATGCTTCTAAATAGGTCCTAGAGGGCCTCAGGAAGTATCTTTATCCCTTGTTTTTCTTTATTTATTGCTTTGGGAACAAAGCATGGTTTTAAATGTGGCGTGCGATCTCTTCTGATATTTGTTTAGGGTGAAGTATACAACAAAAACAACATACCCAGTATATTCCCGCCAAGTGGGGTCTGGGGAGGGTAAGTGTACGCAGTCCATACCACTACCTCAAATGTGAGATAGAGAGGCTGTTTTCTATAGACTCCCAGCTCAGAATAAAACATTCTACGATAAAGAATAGGAATATTAGGAGTAGTGAAAGAACAAGATAGCAAGATGGGGTATAGTAATAGTAGGAATAGGAAAATAACAAGATACAATAGAAATTAGCATATACAATAATACCATAAGCAAGATACTCCAAGAAACAGACCAAAAGATACAATGTGCTAAACTCAGATTAACCTTCTACCCCAATCTGCCTCCTCCACAACTTCCTATCTAGGGTCATGTCCTCAGTAAGCTGGAGCTGCTCTAGATCATGTATAATAACCTCCCTCTAATATTTCTTTGGTATACCTCTACCTCACTTAAAACTATCCCTAGCCAACCTCTCACACCTCCGTGCCGGAGCATCAGTGCTCCCGATCCTCACATGACTGAACCATCTTAACCTAGTTTTTCTCATCTTGTCTTCCATCAAAGCCGCTCCCACCTTATCTTGAATAACCTTATTTCTAATCTTATATTTCCTAGTACACCCACACATACACCTAATCATTCTCATTGCCGCCATATTTATCTATTGGATGCTGGCCTTCTTAACTGGTCAACACTCCGCTCCATACAATAAAGCTGGTGTAACCACCACTCTATAGAACTTGACTTTAAGTCTGAGAGGTACCTTTTTATTGCACAATATTCCAGAGGCGACAATAGTTATGGGAGTAACCATTAATTGCTCTTTGAGGCAATGGAAAACATTCAAGAATTTCATCATCAAACATGAACTTGACTCCTTTTCCAATAGTTTGTAAAGAGGATTTGCAATCTGGGAAAAATCCTTGATGAACCTCTAATAAAAGCCCACATGACCTAGAAAACTGCATACCCCTTTTATTGAGACTGAAGGAGGTAGCTTTTTGATTACTTCGATCTTCGGTTAGTCAAATTGATTCCTTTGGCTGAATCTTGTGCCCTAATACAATTCCCTCCTTAACTATAAAGTGACACTTTTCCTAGATAAGAACAAGTTTGAACTCCTCATAACACTGGAAAGCGTTGCTTAAGTTCATCAATTAGTTATCAAATGAATCACCTACTACTAAAAAATTATCCATAAACACCACTAAAGTGTCCCTCACCATGTCTGAGAAAATAGACATCATTCATCTTTGGAATATGGCTATCCTATTACATAACCCATACGTCATCTGCTTACAAGAAAAAGTTCCATACGAACAGGTGTACATTGTTTTTTTTTGATCTTCAGGGGCAATTGATATCTAATTGTAACCTGAGTATCTATCTAGGAAGCAATACGAATCCCTTTCTGCTAAATGATCTAGCAATTGGTCCATAAAGAGTATTGAAAAATAATCTTTCAACATCCTAGAATTCAGCTTCCTGTAATCTATGCACAGTGTCCATCCTATAACTAGCCTAAGTGGAATTAACTCATTCTTTTCATTAGTCACTACAGTTATACCACCTTTCTTAGGAATACACTGGACTGGGCTTACCTATTTGCTGTCGGAGATCGGGTAAACCACTCCTAGGTCAAGCTATTTTACTATCTCCTTTTTTCTTACTTCTTGCATGGGTGGATTAAGTCTCCATTGGTTATCAATAGTAGGAATATAGTCTTCATCTATTTGAATCTTATGAGTGCAAATACCTGAAAGAATGCCAATGATATCTGCAATGGTCCAACCAATAGCCTTCTTATATCTTCGCAATACCGATTCAAGAGCTTCCACCTGTGATTTAATTAGATCTGCAGCAACAATCACTGGGAAAATGTTATTTTCACCAAAAAACACATACCTCAAGTGTCCAAGTAACTCTTTTAACCCTAGTACTAGTGTCTTTTCAATAGATGGCTTTGCTGGCGGTGTTAGTTTGTTCTTTAAGTCAAATTCCAACTTCTTTGGTGCATATGAATACGAACCCATACTGGTTAATGCACATACTAGTTCATCATACTCCTCAATTCCATCACTATCCAATTCATCAACATTGTGTCAAAGTTTCAACAATGAATCTCTCTTCAACAGGCACCACTATTTTGTTTACCTCCTTAATATCAATAACTAAGGGTGGCAATTTGAGCCCATATTAGTGAAAGGAGTCTATTTAACCCATATTTATTGAGTTGAATCACTCATATTTTAAATGGGTAAAATATGGATTTCAACTCATTTTTAAAGCTCATACAAATATGGATAAAATAGGTAAAATATGGGTATCCATTTAAGCACAGAGATTACCCACACATGCTTAAAATTCCTAATTGCACTATAATAATTTAATAATTTTTAAGAAAAATAATATTAAGGGTAGGGCTGGGCTGGGGTGGTTAGGGTTAAGGTTGGGGGAGAGAAAAAATATTTTATTTTTTTTGAATTTTTTTAAAAAATCATTTTCTATAATATAATTGGGTTGTGCGGATGGAGAGGGTTGGATGGGAAACGAGGGAAGATTTTTTTTAATCTTGTTATTTTTTAAAAGACTTTATTTGATTCAAATAAAATTGGGGGTGGGGTAGGTAGGAGTCCGGGGTGCAATATTTTTACAAAATTTTAGTTTCTCTTTTTTATGGGTGAGGGTGAGGGGTGGGATGGGTGTGGTGATGGAGCTGGGGTGGGGGTATGGTGGGTAGTAAAAAATTTTTTAATTTTAATTTTAATTTTTTAATTCCTTTTAAAAAAATTGGCGGTTGGGGTTAGGGGGTAGGATGGGGACTGGGGGTAGACAGTGGGGGTTGTGTGTGTGGTGGTAGGAGGGGATAAAAAAAGTGGGGGAGGGGTAAGAAATTATTTTTTAAATAAAAATTTAGTTCTTTAAAAAATTGGAGGGGTGGGGGGTCGGGATAGGGATGTGAGGGTGCATTAACGTAAGTGGGGTGGGGTGGGGGTAACTTTTTTTCAAAAAAAAATTATGTTTTTTAGTGGGGGTAGGGGAGGAGGGTGGGGTAGGAGATAAAAAAATCAAGTTGATATGCATATAGCTCTAAGTTTTTGGCTTTAGAAGTTAAATAGGTTGAAACCATTTTTACCCAATTCATACTTGACGAAATTCATATTTACCCATATATTATATTGTCAGATTGTAATCCAATATCTATATTTAATCCATACGAATATGATCCGATCCACTCATTTGCCACCTCTATTAATAACAAAGACAATACTCATATCTCTTGGTTGTTTCATTGAC
The DNA here is from genome assembly GCF_002878395.1 of Capsicum annuum. Taxonomy (NCBI): domain Eukaryota; kingdom Viridiplantae; phylum Streptophyta; class Magnoliopsida; order Solanales; family Solanaceae; genus Capsicum; species Capsicum annuum. The sequence continues at coordinate 25,339,309 of NC_061118.1, read as the reverse complement.
TACAGACATCGAACTTTACCTCTTTATCATTAAGCCTGAATTTAAACGTATTTTTCTCAAAATCCACTAACACTCTTCCAGTGGCTATGAATAGTCTACCCAATATTATAGTCACTTCAAAATCGACTTTACAATCAAGAATTACGAAGTCTACTGGTAATATGAAGTTTCACACCTTTACTAATACATCATAAAGGACCCCAGTAGGTCTATTGAACGAACAGTCTACCATTAATAATCCTATCAATGCTGGTTTAGAGGCTCCTAAATCCAACTATTGATATATCACCCTGGGCATCAAATTAATGCTTGCTACAAGGTTACATAGTGCCTTAGCAAAATCGAATGCTCCAATTATGCATCATATTGTAAATTTTCTCAGATCATATTTCTTTTGAAACAACGATTTCATAGAGGTTAAACTACAGTGATGGAGATTATTATTCAGCTTATAGCTCACTGTTCTCTTCTTAATGACTAGATCTTTCATAAACTTAGCATTTCCTGGCATTTGTTTCAACACTTCAACCAATGGGACATTTACTAAAAACTGATTAAGCATGGCCATGAATTTATTAAATTTTCCATCCTCGGCCATTTTCTTCATCATATGTGGAAATAGGGAAGGAGGTTTAGGGATCTTGGCTAGTTGCATTTCCTATTCTTTCCTTTTTTCTTACTCAATTTTCTTTATTCCTCAAATCAGGAGTTTGACCAGCACTATCCTTTATTTCTCCTACTTCTGCCATCTTTTTAAACTCAGTTAGATCACTTTTCGACTTACTATCGTTATCTTATCTGATACAATATCATTCACATATGACTTAACTTTAAGATGTGGCTCGGGTAACACTTTACAAATTTGTCTGGTAATTGCTAAGCAGGTACATCATTCCTTAAGTTATGCATAGTATCACTTGGTAATGTTCCATTCTTTTGCTGGTTGAAGGTCGCAGACAACTGATTTATCTGATGTTCTAAATGTAGAATAAAAGTGGAATGTGAATCAACTAGCTACCTCATAGTAGACAAGTCACCCTTTTCACTTCCTTAACATATGCATCAGTAGAGTCCACTTTTTTTTAGCAAATTAGCCTTCATGTCTTCCATAGAAATCTTTCCAGATTTATTCACAACATTATCAAAATTTCTAGGTGACACATATAATCCACTTCGATCGCCCTTGTCTTCCAATTCCATTGATCACAATCTCTATAACAAAACTTATCATAATGATTATCCCTCTGATAGTCTCGACCTTGGCTTCCTTAGCTATTGGCTCTGTAACTCCCCTAGTTGTTCAAATAATTCACTACTTCCTCCGAATCAGACTCAGCTGCTCTGTTGTGTGACCCCACTGCCTTCAATTTCTCAAAATTACTAGACAGTAAGTCTTTGGCCAGTAGATCCATTTGTGTCTTCAAATGTGCCATATCTTGGTAACAATCCTCTTTTTATTGACGTTGCTCGAGTGATATACCAACTGAGTATGTATTACTTGATACCTCAAAATCCCTTGTATGCCAACCTCTACTAGCTTTTATCAACCTATCCAAAATCTCAGTCTCTTCAGTAACAGTGAGTGCCATAAAAGCACCGCCAGCTGCATTATCAATTATTGGCTTTGTGTTTGAATTCATGTCTCCATCAAATGTTCATCAATCATCTTGTGATTTGGACATTGAATCAACTTTTTGGACCTCAACCAAGTTTTATGTAGCACTTCATTAGGTAGTTGCGTAAAATTACCGATCTTGTCCCTCAGCTGTAACATCCTGGAGGGTGAAAATAATATGCCTCAAAACCGAGCCTTGTCGTATGGGCATCTCAATCCCAACAAGGCCTGGAGATCGCCTCGTAACCTAACCTAACCATCACATCAATCTACAAGTGTCGAATGAACTCCGACCATATAATAAGATAGGAGAAATAAGACCAACAATCATCACTTAAGAAATGTCTAAAAAATTCATTAATATCAACTGCTAAACCAACATACCCAAGTCCACAATCAACTACAAAGCCTCTACAAATCCGATATATCCCGGGACATGCCCCCAATAATAGCCAAAGACCAAGTCTAAAAAAAGTTTATAACATAAGATAAAAGACTATGAAATGTATGTCTTTCGAAGTATGGAAGCTCACCACTTCAATGTCAATACACGAACTGCTCAAACACCTTGTCACCGCATAGGAAGAGAAGAAAAAGCTTCGGCCCCTGTGTCGAATGGGGACACAGTGTTCGAAGATGGTTAGCGGTTAGAACGCTAGTATGTAACTCAAGGATAAGGATAAAATAGTGCCATAATGCAAAACCAAGTCAACCATCATATGCTATCACATTTATATACATGGGATTATATGTGGATATATAGTTGCATAACATGCCGATAAAGGGGACATGACATAGCATACATCTTTGAAGAACTCGATCATGAGACATGTAGTGAAGGACTCCAACCTTCAACCCTTATTGTTTAGGATGTTAGAACTTTTCAGTTATATTAAGCAAGAGGACTCTAATCTCAAGACGTCTTATCTTATATGGCAAGTGGACTCTAACCACATGCAGTCTTATCTTACATGGATAGTGGACTCTAATAACAAGCCATCTTATATACAAAGTAGACTATAACCACAAGCCATCTTATATATATAGAGAAAGTGGACTCTAACCATATGCCATCATATATAGGAAGTGGACTCTAACCATAAGCCATTGCATTAGGCTAGTGGACTCTAACCTCAAGTCATGTTATTAGGCAAATGGACTATAACCACAAGACATTTTGACCATTTCATTAGTCGACATTGGGACTCTATCTCTACCTTTTGTCTATGCAATGATATACATTCAATTCAACACTTAAGGACTCTAACCTATTTAGCCAACTTAAGCTACCAAGGCTACAATTCAACACTATATATGACCACATAGTCTTTATGAAGCCCTTTTTCCACCATTCACTAAAAATAGACCAATGCCTTAGTTCATACAACAATGCAAATCCATTTATGGTCATCAGGACCTTTACAAACGATTCATTCTCCATTAGCATTCTTATACCAAACTTTAGGTTAAAACACAATTCAATTCCATGTTTAGGGACTCTAACCCTTTTAGCTATCAAACCACCAAAGTCATCAATTAACTCATTACATGGCCAACAAGGCCTTTACAATACCATTTATCAACCATTCATACTTATTAGGCCATTTCCCTAGTTCATTCATATTCATTAGACCAATGTCAAATGTTCAAAAAACCATTAATATGTGACTAGTTATTTCTCTTATACATTTTCACGAATACCTTGAGGGCATACTTTTATCAAGACCAAAACCAAAGTAGAAATCATCAAACTTAGGGTTATTCATGACCCATTTGTTAAACCACAATCAACAAGAACCCATATGTGCAAACCAACACCAAAAACATGTACAAACATAAGTTTAAGTAAGAGTAAATAATACCCAACAGTATACACCAAAACCCTCAACATTGGATTTCAAAAACACCATTTACAGGTCAAAATCATTGTTTAAAACACATGATATTTTGAAATAACAATGAGGGAAAGAGTCACATGCCTTATACAAGATAATTCACATAAGAACTTGACCCTTTTCTTACCTCTAGATGAACACTTGTGGAACCCTAGCCTCCAATCTTAAAGAGTGAGTTTGAGAGAGTATTTGAAATGTTTGAACCACCAAATGAGTATTATAAGAGGCCACGACATGTTATATAGTGTGGGGACTTAAGGGTTTTGGTGTGGGAAATGTCTGAAAAGCCCTCAACTTAAAAGTTAAAAATCTACTCACAGGTGGGTACGACTTCTAACCCTAAACAATATCCTAGGGTACGAGTAGTACCCTATATTATTTCCTTGACCCTACCTTGGCCCCTTATACTGTCCATTATACAACCACATTGGGCTAATTTGTACCTTAGGGTATAATTGGTACCCTAAAATCGTACCTTGGACAGCTTCGACTAGGGTAAGCATAAGGTATTACATGACTTGGCAAGGTACCACTCTTACCCTATTATACGATAAGTAAGATGTGGACTCGTACTTTGGATAAAAAAAAAACAAACATACTGCCTAACATACAAAAGAGGGACACTAAATGATACCCTAGGGTACCACTAGTACCCATGAGTCGTACCTTACCCAGAATGTCAAAAGCATAAGATATTTTGCAAAGGCCAAGGTTTAGGGTGTTTCATTCTCCTCTACTTAGGATCATTCATCTTTAAATGATGGGTAAGGAAAGCACAAGAATGAGTTAGAACATTATAGTACATCAAGCTAAACTATAATCAAGTTAGAAAACAAAGACATATAATTAGGATAAGACACATGCCATGATCATTTTCAATTAACCATTTACTCAGTTGACTTTGGGACTCGAATCCATTGTTTATCAAAACACTTGCTCAATTCAAAGTTTATGGACCTGAACCCATTGCCTATCAAAGTCATAAATCAAGTTAAGAAGATAAACACATACCTCAAGCATAAGTTTCCATAACAGAAAACAAATGCGGATACTTGGACTTCATGTCCTCTTCCACCTCCTAAGTAGCTTCCTCAAACTTTTGGTCTCTCTATAGAACCTTCATCGAAGCCGCCTCTTTCATTCACAAACGGTGAACATGATGATCTAAGATCCTTACGGGGACTCCTCATAGGACAAAGAGTTCGAAACACGAATATCCTTCAAAGGAACAACCAACGAAAGATCAACCATGCATTTTCGCAACATGGACACATGGAATACCAGATGGATGGAACTCATGCTTGAGAGCAAGTCCAATTCAACTTGCACTTTCCCATAGACACATCACTACGAGAGACTAAATCTAGCCATACACTACTTCCATGTTCAAGCCTATTCAAAGCAAGAAGGAGTTAACTTAAGCCATGGGGCTCTATTTCTTACAACCATCAATGAACACTACTCTGCCCTATCACTACCGCCAAGTATCATGCCTCATCAACATTCTTAGGTACCCTACACAATGATTGGTTTATCTATCAACAAAAACATTCAAGCCTACCAACCTACCTCCATAATCCTCACATTGTTATCAATATCAACATCTAGGATTCACACTTATTGTTTATCAACCACCATGAACTACCTAACAAAGCACCCCATATAGAAGATACGTATATCGTACACCTCATAAGGATGATACCCGAAATTCCTTATTTACCCACTGAAAACCTATTCTTTCCCAGGGAAAACTATCCCTCCTTAAGCATGCAAGAATGAAAACACTCCACCAGAACTATTCTAGAAAGAAAGATTAGAAATTGGACAAGTGTCCAAGACAAGGCCAATCTACAACATAATCTCCCTACCTAGATACTAGGAAGATCATCAAGGGGAACCTCAAGACATTCATTAACCATAGGAATAAATTCTCGAGAAGGGCCTTTTGAGTTAGGATCTTTAACTTGGACCAAATGATACAAAAACCCTTTAGCGATCAATTTTTGGGCTTTAAGATAGGAGATGAACCTCTCCTCAGCCACTAAGGAACCCCCTCCCCATACAATGAATGGCTTATTAGGGAATTTAAACATGACCATACGGGTCCAACCATCTAAGGAAACAAAAAATAAATGTAACCAAACCATTCTTAATATGACATCAAAGTCAATCATATCTAATCCTATCAAATCTACCAAAGTTTCATTACTATCAATAGCTATCATACCCCTCATAGACTCTTTTGTCAACCACAGAGTCTCTTACATGGGTAAAAATAAAAAAGGAATCCGACAAACACTCAGGACCAAAACTAGAATGAATAACCACAAATGGGTCACATAAGATAGAGTGGACATCGAATCAAGTATACAATACAGATAATGAGAGAAAAGTCTCAACATACTCGTAACAACATTTGGAGACACCTCAGACTCCTGATGAGTAGCAAGTGAATATAAGAAATTCCAACCCATGCTGGTACCAGAAATAGAAGTAGAAGCAAAAAAAACACCTTTCGATTCAGAAGCAGATGAAGTAGCAATAGAGGCCCTGTTGGCCTAAGAACATACTAGAGAAGGGCACTCTCATTGTATGTGTCCAATCTAACCACATCTCAAACATCTGTTCCTCTCTTTCTTACACTAACCACGATAATGCTGACCACAGAATCTACAAGAAAGGTACGTCGGTGCTGATTGGGCTCCACTGGCCCGAGACTGGGCACCCTTGTGCCCTAGAAGTATCACTTCTCTGAGAATGTTTATCTCCAGACGGCATCGAGTATGGAGCAATAGCTATGGAATAGGAGTCAAGACTTACCCAATTCTTCCTCTTGGACCACTTACCACTAAACTGTTGGCCTCCACTCTATTTAGAAGATCGAGTCCTCTTACTTTGTCTCTCATTAATCTCACTCTATTTTTTTTTCTCTTTCTTTGCTTTTTACATATACATAAACAACCTAGATAGATCCATGTCTTTGATCAACAAAGATGCCTTACTCTCAAGGACCAATTCGTGAGACAATCCCAAAGCAAACTTATGCATTCTAGACCTCATGCTAGAAACCATCTTAGGAGCATACCTAGAATACTGATGGAATTTTAAGGCATATTCCTTGATAGACATCCCACCTTACCTCAAATTCACAAGCTCTTTTGCTTTTAATTCACTTAACTCTAGAGGAAAGAAGCAGTCTAAGAAGGCACTAGAGAAATCCTCCTACACTACAGAACTAGCATCCTCACCTCTCGACCCTTCCCACACTTTGTACCATTGGTACGCCACATCTTTCAATTAATAAGAAGTAAGCTTAACACCTTCAACCTCTGAAGCATGCATAATATGAAAGATCTTCTCTATTTCATTAATGAAATTTTGAGGATCCTCTTTAACCTTTACACTTGTAAACATAGGAGGGTGAAACCTTTTGAACTGGCCAATCCTTGAGGCCTAAGAAGATAGAGCAATAGGAATACTACTCTCAGACTAAGAAGACACCAACTGAGTAATCATATAAATTGACTGTCAAAACTCAGCATTCATCACATCAACCTGAGGGACTAGAAAAGGACAAGAAAAAATTGGTGGAACTCCAGGACCATTGGGAATTGGACTTTTACACCGAGTCTGGACTCCATAAATTAGACGAACTCTATTCACATTGTCCTCAGTAGGGACAAAAGGGTTTGCCTGAATATCAGATCTTTTTGGAGGCATGATCTGAAAGAAAAGAAAATAGAAATTAGAGGAATCCAAGACCTTATACTCTATAGCTCGAGATAGAACCACAAAAAAAGAAAATATTCATAAGTGCCTCATAGCCTCTCTGTTATAAGTGTGGTGCACTACACACCCATAAAGGAGACTCTACTTGACATGACTTTGCGAACACCCAACCGACTATGAACCTAGGCTCTGATACCAACTTGACACGACCCAAAACCGGCGTTGTAGGATGGGAATCTCAAGACTAACAAGGATGGGAGATCATCCCATAACCTAACCTAACCATCACATCAATCCATAAGTGTCAAATGAAATTCGACCATATAACAAGATAGCAGAAACAAGACTAAAAATCATCACTTAAAAAGTGTCTAATCAATCCATTAATATTAATATATTAAACCAACATACCCAAATTCACAGTCATCCACAAAGCCTCTACAAATCTGATGTCTATAATATGTCGGGATATGCCCCTGATAATAGCCAATGACCAAGTCTAAAACAAGACTATAACATATGATAAAAGACTATAAAATGTATGACTTTCAAAGTATGAAAGCTCACAACTTCAATGTCAACACACGAATCGCTCGAACATCTGGTCTCTACGTAGGAAGAGAAGAAAAAGCTACAACCCCTGTGTTGCGTGGGGACACAATATCCGAAGATAGTTAGCGATTAGAGACTAACATGTAACTCAAGAATAAAGCTAAAATAGTGCCATCATGCAAAACCAATTCAAACCATCATATGCAATCACATTTATATAAATGGGCATATATATGGATATATAGTTGTATAACATGCCTAAAAAAGTGACAACACTTAGCATACATCTTTGAAGCACTCGATCATGAGATGTGGAGTGAAAGACTCCAACCTTCCACCATTGTATTAGGCAAGCGGACTCTAACCACAAGCTATTTGGACCATTTTATTAGTCGACATTAGGACTCTATATCTACCCTTTATTTAAGCAATGATATCAATACAATTCAACACTTAAGGGCTCTAACCTATTTAGCTAACTTAAGCCACCAAGGCTATAATTCAACACCATACATAACCACATGGTCTTTATGAAAACCTTTATCAACCAATCACTTAAATGGGCCAATCCCTTAGTTCATACCAGAATGCAAATCCATTTATAGTCATCAAGATCTTTACAAACCATTCATTCTTCATTAGCATTCTTATACCAAACTTTAGCTCAAACCACAATTCAATTCCATGTTTAGGGACTCTAACCCTTTTAGCCATCAAACCAACAAAGTCATCAATTAATTTATTACATGGCCAACAAGGACTTTACAGTACTATTTATCAACCATTATACTTATCAGGTCATTGCCCTAGTTCATTCATATTAATTACACCAATGTCATAGTTCAAAAAACCATTAACATGTGACTAGTTATTTGTCTTAGATATTTTCACGAACACCTTGAGGGCATACTTTTATCAAGACCAAAACCAAAGTAGAAATCATAAAACTTAGGGTTGGTTAATCATGACCCATTTGTTAAACCACAATCAACAAGCACCCACATGTGCAAACCATCACCAAAAATATGTATAAACACAAGTTTAAGTAAGAGTAAGCAATATCCAACGCTATACACAAAAACCTCAACATTGGATTTCAAAAATACCATTTACAAGTCAAAATAATTGTTTAAAAAACATGATATTTTGAATTAACAATGATGGAAAGAGTCACATGCCTTATACAAGATAATTCACGGAAAAAACTTGACCCTTTTCTTGGCTCTAGATGAACACCTGTGGAACCCTAGCCTCCAATCTTAAAAAGTAAGTTTAATAAAGTATTTGGAATGTTTGATCCACCAAGTCAGTGTTATGAGAGGCCATAACATGTTATATAGTGTGGGTACTTATGGGTTTTGGGATGGGAAATGTCTGAAAAGCCCCCAGCTTAAAAGCTAAAAATCTACTCACAGGTGGATACAACTTCCACCCCTAAACCATACCCTAGGGTACGAGTGGTATCCTATATCTTACCCTAGACCCTACCTTGTCCCCCATACTGACCATTATATGACTACCTAGGGATAAATCATAACTTAGAGTATGAATGGTACCCTAAAACCATACCTTAAATAGATTCTACTAGGGTAATCATAAGGCATCATACGACTTGGCAAAGTACCACTCTTACCCTATCATATGAAAAGTAAGATATTGAATCATACTTTATATAGAAACCATACCAATCACACTGCCTAACATACAAAAGAGAGACACTAAACTGTATCCTAGGGTACCATCCATGAGTCGTACCTTGCCCAGAATATAAAAAATACAAGAAATTTTGCAAAGGCCAAGGTTTAGGGTGTAATAGAAAAGAACCTTTCTCGTAAAGCACCTTTTAATTGCCCCCAGTTTGTTATAGAATTAGGTGCGAGTTTAGTAATCAACAAAGTTGCCACCCCAGACGGAGACAATAGGAATAACCTCAGGCGGAGTGCATTTTACCCAACTCCTAGATAATCAAGAGACTTACATATGTTGATAAAATTCACCAGATTCATATTTGGATCATACCCAAGAAGTTTACCAGACAACCCCTTCAGGTTCAACAACTATATTATTGTGCTGGTGATATTAAACTTTACTACAGGAGCTAGTAGAGGTAGCAAAATTGCCCCAGTAGCACTAGGCCCATCTAATCAACATTTTCTTGATCATCCAAAGAAAAGTTAATCATAGATTATTGGTGCCCTCTATCTTGTGCTTGCTGATTTCAATTTGCTAGAGCAATATTCTCAACTCGTTACCTAGTTATAGGATCAACCAACTCATCATCAACCAGATCCTCATTCTGATTATTTCAAAGAAGATCATGTACACCCAAATTTTGTTAGTTCAATTGTATGGAGGCTAGTGCACCCAATTTTTCTGCCTCTTGTTGTAGTTCCATGTTTCTGCTTAGGGTTGTAGGGATTTCAAGATCAAATAGTTGTAATGGTTTACCTGAACGGTTAGTTCGTGGCATGCCCAAGTCTTAGCCTGCAATACACAAAAACAACAAATATAAGTAAAATTAGAAAACGAGACTAAAAGTACAATAAATACTACAACTTAATTGATAATTGTATTCCCCAGTAATAGGGACAAAATTTGATATGCCTAAAATACAACTTCTTTTAAAGAAGCATAAGCGGTCGTCATCAAATATATAAACCAACAAAGGTTGGGGTCGAATCCCCTAGGGAATATAGTTTTAATTAAGATGTTGGTGATTCAAATGACAGATAGCCAACAATTTCCATAAGATGGGGGTTTTGTCATAATAATTCATAAAATAGTCTTTCAGTTATTGTTGGAAACATAGAGTTAACTTTGTAGCAGTGTAAATCAATTGTGAACTTGAACTAGAATTGTGATTACCATAGATAAAATCATTATTATTTATCAATTATTGGATAGGATTCTCATGATTTTTGAAAAATATAAAATTATCATTGCCTACTTTTCACCTAAGTATTTTAAACCTAAATTAGGTGGTTAGTCCTTTAATTCTTTAGAACTTAAAGAAATCTTTCACTTGAGTTAGATTTTCTTTTTGAGTAGGTCAATCTCATTAAAGCATTGACCACTAGACAAAAAATGTTAATGTCCAGGAATCCTTGTTGATAATCTATGTTCCCATTTTAATTCCTTATTTCAAGAGAAATAAATGTAAGACACATTTTACTATTTGCAACCAATAGAATATATTAAAGTAACAGAATTATCAATATTAATCCCACAATAATTCAAATCCCACTAAAACTAACAGTCAAATAATAAATTCACCATGGCTCCCACAACCCTAGTTGTGGAAGTCTAGCTACTCATTAATTTAAGAAAGATTGTAGAAGATGAAGTCATAAATTAAAGAGTTACGCTTACAAAATATGGAATCAACTTTAGTTCTCTATCAAAGATCCACAACAATTTTCCCAAATATCCAAAAACAGAGTTCAAAAACTTCAATTCTAATATACCAAATTAACATCTAAAGGAAGTAGTCACAACTAATGAGGAAACCCTATAAACAGCTATTTATATCTAGAGAATTCAAAATTCAAAAATCAAATGACTAAACTACCGCTCAATAGTTGACGACCACAAGTGATGGCTTGTCAACTAGTTGATAGCTCGTCAACTTTAGTCATCAACAAAATCCTTCATTTGTACAATACTGCTTAAGATGGAGATGAACGTTGATAACTCGTTACTTAATTGACAGCTTATCAATTCTAGTCGTCAAGACACCATTTTGCTTATGTTCTTTAGTTTCCTCAAAATTTGACTATTCCTACACAATAAAGTGAAATACAGTTAAAAATAGCACAAGTTGCTCAAGAATTTGCAATTATTCTGAGTTAAAATCCTCAAATATGCTGTTAGAAAGATGGAACATCACTATTTCTTTAAAAGAAGTAATTTTTTAGCTCTAGATTCAATAGGGGTGTGTCCCTAATGTCGCCTAAGATTACACCTCCAAGAAAGTATAATGTGGTCACTGTTAAATATATAACCCAACGAAGGTTGGGGCCAAACCCATAGGGAATATGCCAGATCTTTATCAAGAACTTTCTTAAGTAGCTGGAACAATGCAAAAAAGTAAATGGGGTATTTTTGTGAGAACAGTATGTAGTAACAAATCTTGACCCCTTTAGGTTGAAATCAATATGAGATGAATACCAGGACTGTGTTCCTCTTGACTTCCTAACTCGATAGACTTATCATTGCTACGTCAAATTGTCTTAATGCCTTGCATGTAGAATCTGACGAGATATGTATCATCAACTATTTTGTGAACACCTTTGTGAATTTCACTCATCCCATTTTGAGTCTTAGAGTGTTGCCTTCCTTACCCTTTTCCTAGATCCCAGATTAACCATTACCTTTTGGGTCTCAAGTTAATTAGATGAAGGTTAATAGATTCAAATTACTATTGTGATCTTCTTTTCCTAATCTTAGCCTCTCTTGTGAATATGTTGTCAAATATATGCAGGTTCTTAACTTCTACAATTGTTAAGAAATCAATCAAACTAAAAAATCAGAATATATATAAAACATCAATCAAGAATGACTCTGCACTTCCTCTACTTTGTTATTTCATTGGGGTTCCGACAACCCTAGTTAGGTGATTTAGCCTCTCATATTTGTTATAACATTATGGAATTCATAAAATAAAGCATGTGTATAATTTACAATATTGAAGAATAAAAACAAAAATCTTAAAGTAATATCTAATCGTAAAAACCAAGAACAACGGATTCCAAGAGCTAAAGTGTATCTCAGAATAAATATAGTGTTGTAAGTATAAAGAGTGCATAAACTAATATAAAAACATTCCAGGGATATTTATAGTTACAAAATAAAACCTAAAAATACTATCTAAAATGAAATAGCAAAATAAGGTCGGCAGTAGTAATGCCTCAGACAACGAGTCATCTGGACTGACAACAACTCATTATCAGCTCCGTATTTTGATTTTTTTGCTCTTTGGTAATGACTCATCAAGTCTCCCTAAGAGTCATTATCTAGACTTGTTGCCTCTCTAGTAAGCTTGTAGCTTTCAGGACTCTTCTCCAAATGATACTATTCATAATCAGATCCTACGACTCATTACCACCGTAGTCTCTACTAGGCTTAAAAATTTAATCTTTTAGTTTTTTTTTTCATATTTTTTCTCAGAACGCTCTTCCCTATCACTCATAGTCAGATCCTACATGTCGTAGCCAGTGTCCACATTATTATTCTACTCAATTCCTTCACTGGTCACCCAACGACTCGTTGTCCAAGAAAGGACTTTATTTTTTAGAGATTTTTCCTTCTTTATTTCTTCTACTCACTTCCAACCCTGTTTTCCTGTAAATCAAATACAAAACACATCATATATAATTAAAATAACCTAAGTAATTGCATAATTTCATTGTTTTAAGTATCAAAAGTACCATGAAACCATGGCATATCAACCCCCTCAGCTTAGAACATTTGCATGTCCTCAGGCAATGAACACATAACAAACACAACACTACAATGCCTAACTATGAGAAACCTAAGACACCTATGGTAGTGAACTCAATTTTTACTCAAAAACTCTTACCCCCTCCTATTTCAAACTTTTCAAAACCAACTATGTGGACCTATATATCACTATAGTATAACAAAATAGAATCATGTGATGGAATTCCACTAGCAACAAACAACCCATCATATAAGCAATCTACACTACCCGAATAGATAATAGTAAGTAAGATAGCCCATGTACCCTCACAATAAGGAAGTCCTATATCTCTTAGTCTTATGTCATTATAAGGGACTATACTAAAACACTCACACTCACAAAAGAAGTTCCAATTAGTGTGCAAAGAATACCATAGGCTTGCCCTTATTTTCTATGCCTTAGTGTTTTGGACAGTTGGACTCAAATTACTATAGGACTTTACTAGGCTTGTAATGTAGGCTCGGGGGATGGTATGATACATTTGGGAACTAGTGACTCACCCTCTTTGATAATACACTTACATTTTGGCAGCACTACTTAACCCTTCATATTTTATTTCTCCTTTTTATCCTTTATTGATTTTTTTGGATTGGGTGTCGTTTTTTCTTCTATTTATTTATTTATTCATTTTTCTCCTTTTCTTTTCCTTTTCAAGGTATCAACTATCTTTTTATTTTCTCTTTTTTCTTTACCAAACCCAACCTTACATGCTTTTTCTTTTATATCACACCCTTTTGCATACCAAACTTTACACACACCCCAATGATAGCCACCCTCAACTTATGTGATTTTCCAGAGTTAAGGTACATAGTGTGAAAGGAGGGTACAGGCTAAAATAGGTTCATTATAATTAATTTTGGAAGGTGAAAAGGTAAAATTAATAAAATAGGTCAATGCAAGCTCAAATCAGGGATCAAGGGATGTTTATTCATTTTTGGATGGTTAGTTAGGCTAAGAGTGGACTAAATAAAAAATGGCCTATGCCTATGATCATGTCCTAACCTACTATCCTACAACATAGGCAAGAGTAATTGGGAAAATTTTGGATCAAATGCCCAAAGAGAACTAGGTAAGTATCTCACATGCATATGGTACAAGGTCATATCACCAACTACTACCTATCCAGTACATGCAATGCTAAGCTACAATTATTTTGTCCCTAATTCTAATGCCATGACAAGATTCACAATGGTTACACAGACATTCACGTCACACATCATATAGTTTCACAAAATTTTTAGGAGGGGTATTATTTTTCAAAACACTTAAAAAAACATACAAAATTTCCATAGGTTCTTTTTTTTATCTTAAATAAACATAAATAAAACATCACAACCTAAACATGCCAGTGCTACTAGGATAACACAACCGATGGGAAAAATATGGAAAGAACAATCCTTAATTGTGGTATACCCCCACCCCAATTAAAGACCATGCACTATATCGTGTGCATAAATACAAAGTAAAAACAAAGGATGAAGACATATTGGGCACTCTAGGTGCCTGATAAAGATATCTCAGTAGAAGAGGCCCTAGACTGGTCCGTGCTCTCATTATCCTTGGTCATAATGGTGAACGGGACACTCTCATCAATAGTGGCACCAATGGTGGATGGTACACTCAAAGGTGTCTTGCTATAAGGGGAAAAAACTATGCTTCCACTTACATCTAGTGCAGCTGAAACTATCATCTCATCCATGTAGGAGCTACTTGCTCCCACTCTAATCTCATGGACCCAAGTCAAGTGGTACTAAGAGGTCTAAAAACAAGCTACCTATGCCACATGTGCACCATCTTTATCTCTTCTCCTTTTTTGTTCTTTGATCTCTCTCCACCTTTATCATCAATATCCTTTTCTATATCTTTTGTAACCCAAATATCTGGCACGTTATCAACAAGTATCTCCTTAATAATAGGGTTTGTTGGGACGGTATCATAGCCATGTCCTTAATAGCAGATTAGAGTATAGCCAAATCCTTACGCACGATCGCTAGATCTGGGGCCTGAACTCCTATCAATTTTGGGCTAATTCTCCACTAAAAAATTTCAAATTGGGTCTACATACCCCGTATCTCACTTCTAATTTATTTCTCTACCCAAGGCTACACCCTTCTCTATATTAGTCACCCATCGCTCAAGAGTACCTAGTGTCTTAAGCACACTAGTTAGAAACTCCTATGGGACTAGAGCATAGCCTCCTAGGGGTGGATGAGATGTGGATGGTCTTGAAGGCGGAGGAGTAGGGGCCTATGAGGATTTTGTAGTATCAGTAAAGACTTGTATCTCAGCTCAAGCAGACTCCAAGAAGCATCTCCAAGGTCGGCAAAACTCGGAGTGTCTATATTCATATGCCCATTGTCCTAGAAGGATTTATGAAAAAGTATGAACCCAACCTTGGACTTTGATATCGAGTTTGCATGATCTCGAATCATCCCTAAGTCTGTGGTCTGATGGATCATCATAAAGTGATCAACCTTTGAGATTACCAGCACCCCCTCATAAAGGCATACCTAAGTCAATAAGCATAGGAAAGCCAGGTTAGTATCCATACTTACAACCTAGTCTCAAATCTCCCTAGCAAGGATCTTAGCTACATCAATATCGTAGCCCTCAATTATACCAGCAACCAGAGTAAATCTGTAGAGACTCAATACATTATCTCTCATGGTCGGGCTCAGCCAATGCTGAACCAAATTCCACTAATCTTTGTCCACAAAACTCAGGCTGCCATTCATAATTTGAGTAGACAGGATCACAACCCAAGGCACCTCCTCTTGCACCGCAACAATAATCCCTGTGATATACCTAAAATGCATAAATTTATCATCCGACCTAATTTTCTTTGTCTTGACCTTTTATATTTCCCAATGTAGTGATTAATTTATATAGTATCTATGCAGAGCTAGAACTCTGCTTTGTGTAGAAACCTTGGGATGGTCTGAGCAGGAATGTTCACCTGAACACCTTAAATCAACAATAAATATAGGGGTCACCTCCATTTTATGACATCCCATGTGGGTACATCCACCTCAGCTCTATCCATTATCCTGCATAAAATCCTTAGACTAGTGTCAAGTTGTATCTATCGAAGGGGCTATTCATCCACTCGAAGTGGTACTTTTTGAATCTAGCCTCCAACTCTTGCATCTCTATAATGACCATCTAGGTCATTTTCTATATTTCTGCTTATTTTTTTTATTTAGAGCTTTCCTATAGCTTCCCAAAGTCATTTAGGACTTGCTCGAACCAACAGTTTGGTTAGCCAGAAATTCAGCTGGTTTTTAGATCCAAATTCCTTATTTTTAAGCCTTCACTGGTTTAAATTGGCTACCAGGAAAAAACTTTAATCAAACAGCCTTATATGTTAATTCTGACTATTCTAACAGCTCTAGAAGGTTGATTTTGGGCTAGAGAGACCTTGGTTTAGGTCCTGAGGCTCTTGGACTGGTTTTAAGACATTGATCAAAAGTTAAGAAAATTGGTAAGTGGGTGTAGGACCCATTTTTTGTCGAAATGACCTCCGATGGGAATTTCGACTGTGCCACTGAATCCAAAATATCAAATTTAATACGGTATTATAGTGTGTTAATATATACAAGATTTCAAATAAATCCCGAGGGGTTGGCATAGACTTGGAATTTCTCCAAGTCTCGGTTGGTGCTAGTGCATTGCTTAAGTAATGCCTTTAATAGGTTAAGTGATCTGCCAAACCCCAACAAGTATTGCTTAAGTGATAAAGTGTGTCATTTAAGCCAATGGATTGGTAGTGGGGAAAGTATCCTTATGCGATACAAATGTCGCAAACACGACACTTGTATAGGAAATTGGCGGATTGCATAAGAGATTGGCATGCCAGAGCACAAGTATCTCTTAAGCGACCCGAAGTTTGCTTAAGCGGTACCATGCACCTGGAAAGGGTATAAAATCCTTCTTAGCTCATTTTTCCTATTTTATGTCCATTCCAAAGATATTGGAACCTAAGAAGTAGGAAAGTTTGTGAAAAACATTTGTGGGTGATTTTGGAGCTTAGGTGGAGATTATTTGCACGTTTCTTCTTTGAGTTTGTGGTAAGTTTCCAACTATTTTAGTATTAAGTTCTCATTTTCTTCTAAAATCCCTAAAACCTTGGTGGCTTGATTCTAGCACCATTACGGCTCAAAATTCACCCATTTTTAAGAGTTAATGTTCCTTGAGCATAGAGGGACGTTGTGTCAATTTTGAATGTGTGATTCCACAAACAGACCCCACATGGGATTTTTACGTAATTTTGGACTTGGAGAACAATAGTACAATATGGTTATCATTATTCACATTTTGATAAGTAGATTGTGATTTTATAGTGTGGCACCTTGTGGAAGCTTCTCAAAAAGGGAAATTGGTGATTTAGCAGATTTTTCAAGCTTTTCTTCGGCGTCCACATAAGCTAGGTTTATCCTCTTCATAGATTAAGCTATTTCGTAGTATGCTTATGATGGTATACTAGATTTGGGTTGAGATTTAGATGTTGGAAATATGATTGTCAAATATTTGAGGGTTAGTGGGACTGTTTAGACTCTCTTGAAATCGTAAATTAGGCATAATTAACTTAGTTGCTCATGATTTAGGTAGAATTTCTATCCTAGTACTAATTAAGTGTTGTTTAACATCTAAAAGTGGATTTAGATACCGTAGCCTAGACTAGGATAAAGTTTGCTTTATAATGGACTTTGAGGATTAGAAATAGAACCCTTCGACCCACCTTGGTCCAATACTTAAGCTAGTTTTGGTAGGCCTTATATACTTGATTTACATGTCAAAACATTTATCATGGGATTTTGAGGAAATTATGTCATGACTAAAAAATTTAAGGGTCATGATGGCATTTGTCGCTGCGAACCTTGTCTAGGAAGCCTATAACACAAATTGATACCAAAGAAAAATAATAGCAATAACCCAAGTAGCTCTTCTAGAATGAAGTTGACCCACATAATATAGTAAATTGAAAAGACATAACCAACAAAAACACAATCCCAAAACTTGATGTCACAGTGTAAGAACATCACTAGTACATCTCAAGATCAAATACATAAGATATCCAAAACAAGAGTACACTGTCTTTGAATACAAATAAATACATAGTCTAAATAAAGAAAGGCAGTAGTCAACTTCGAAAGCAAGAATCCAACCTCTCCCTTAAATAGCTCAAAAGGTAGCCCAAATTACTGCCGTAAGGTGCACTCAAACCAGGATTTGCACCGAAAGAGCGCAGTACAGATGAGTACGGTCCACTTATACTCAGTAGGTATTATAGGTCAACTAGGAAAAGTAGAAAATAATGTATAAAAAATACATACTAAGGGCACATCACCTGCAATTAGAAAATGTCCCACAATGGTAGCCTATATTGTTTCCACTAATAGTCCTATAATATTGATATACATCATAGCAAATACAAGAAAGGAATACAAGTAAACCAATATCATACATAAAAGTACTAGGAAAGGGATTACACATAGACAAGTATACATTAACAGAGGTAATACAACATAAATAAAGGCATAATATAACACAAATGCCATAAAGATGACGATGATGATGCTGGTGGTAATGATGATAATAATGATGTGATGCACGAGATTGTCGCACAACCTCTGTATACACCTATGAAGATAAAGCTTCCCGACATAGGACCCATGGGTGGTTCATCAACCTGTATACAATCCATATCCAATCCATATCCATATATCCTCTTTGGCACATCCTTCGATAGAAGGTTTTAAAGATGCCACATTTCCTGTCAAAAGAAGCAGTGTTTCCTGTATTTCCAGTGTTTTCATGATTGTACCAATTTTTATTGGATATATATGATATGAGGATGTAATGCTCATAATCAATAAAAATGAGTATTTATATGTCCAACGAATATACCAACCAAGTGAGCCAACAATTTACTTAATGTTTCCAATCATCCATGAATTTGACATAAACCATATGCCAACAGAACGAAACATATAAAATACACCATTGATACCTCATTAGAATTTTTCATTATTAAAAACACAACTAATTTCATGTACACAAGGCAAACAATATCATATAGGACCCCACACGGTCACACATAACAAATAGTATACCAAGACCAACAAATAACAACATTATATAGGCCCCCACACGGGTACAACTCAATAATAAATCCATTTTTATGATTAGTTCTCACACCCTTAACATGATTTTGTATCAATATTCACTACCTACCCCAGTCTGAAGAAAGTTAAGCCAAAATCTACCTCGAATGTCGAAAACTAGTTTAGAAGCCTTCACTCCAAAGCCTTACCTGCAAGGACTTGAAATCAACTAAAACATGAAAATATAGAATCGATGCATCAAAAAAAAGCCAACGATACTCAAATTACCTATTTTCAAGTCGGGGTCAAAAAGGACCCTCGAAATGGGTTTTCAAAAAAGATGGGCAAAAATCACACTTTTATCTTTAAAACATGTTCCCCATATTTTTAGGAGTCTATAGCTGACATTCCAAGCAATAATGAGTTAAAAAAGAGGTCCAAATTGAAAAAAAATAATGTTTAAGTTTTACTGGCAAAATCCTAAAAGATCCTTTTGGAAATGAAGAATCTAAAGTTGTTTTGAAGATAAAATTGAGAAAAAACTGATAATTATAAGATTAGAAACTTACCTAAGTGAAAACAGGGTTTGAATCGAAGAAATACAATTTTTAGGCCTTCCAGGCCAAAATCCCCAATTTCCCACTTTAATCTGTGTTAAAATAAGAATTAGATGATAAAATTAGAGTAAGGTAGTTGAAATAGGTTTTTAGAAGCTTACCCAAGCTTAAAAACGAAAGAAATTGCTCAAAAGTGTGAAACCCTAAGATCCAAATCTCAAAAAATGGGGGGAAAAGGTGAAACACGGGTATATATAGGGTCCAAGTCTATAAGGACCCCTCAAAATTTATCCAAAATCCCGTGAATGCAAACGAAATATGCTACCCTATCAAATTTAATACTCCAAACTCAATGATGATCAAAAAACATCATTTTTCATATAGTTGACCCCCAAAATCGAATTTCACAACTTTCCGAACTGAGGGTCGAAATGAGATTTAAAAGCCACAAAACCACACCAACCATATCACCAACCTTAAAACGACATTTTGAATTTGCTGGCACAGTTCATTTTTCCATCTGATGCACAAATCAATCAATGTTGACCGAAGTCAACTATAAGACTCTTAAAGTCATCAAAAACCACAAATTCAGATAAATCACGCCAAAATGCATCGTAAACCATGCCAATCATTCCACGACTCAAAAATACCACAAAGCAACCAAACAGAGGGGTAAATAGTCAAATCACATAGAAATAAATATTTCACAAAAATCACCAAAAAATTAGGTCATTACATCATCCGTCACTACAAATCTAGTTCATCCTCGAACTAAAAGCAAGAGAATTACCTGAACCAACAAAGAGATAGTGGTAGGAACCATGCATATGTGAATCGACCTCCCAAGTATCATTATCTACATGTCGGTGCTTACACTGGACCTTAACCACTAGAATAACTCTAGAACTCAATCGCCTAACATCTCTAGCCAGAATGGAGACAAGTTCTTCAACAAAAGACATTCTTCTCTTATCTAACTGAACCGACTCCCAATGAATGACATAAGACTCATTCAAAATGTAATGGTGAAGCATGAAAACATGAAAAACTAAATGAACAGTTGATAAATTAGGGGGCAAGGCCAACTCATAAGCCATATCACCAACAGTCTGAAGAATCTCAAATGGGCTAATATATTTGGGGCTAAGGTTGCCCCTCTTCCCAAACCTCATCAGACCTTTCATAGAAGAAACTTAAAGGAAAGATTGTTCACCAACTCCAAATCTTAAGGCTCGAAGTCTATGGTTTGCCTAAAACTTTTGCCTACTCCAAGCTGCTCGAAGCCTATCCTGAATAATCCAAACTCTATCCAAAGACTCACAAAGTAATTCTATACCTCAAGTTGTAATCTTGAAATCCTCAAACCAACCAACATAATAGAGGCATCACCTACCATACAAAGCCTCAAAAAGAGCCATATCAGTACTAGAATGATAGCTATTATTATATGAAACTTCATCGAAGCTAAATATTTCTCTCACTTACCACTAAAATCCATCACACAAGCACGGAGTATATCCTTCAAAACCTAAATAGTCTGCTCTGATTGACCATTAGTCTGGGGTAGGAAGACCTACTAGATCAACCTTAGTACCCATCTCGTGCTAAAAAGTCTTACAAAAGTGAGATGTGAATTCTGAACCTCGATCTGAGATGATAGACATTGGCATGCCATGATGATGCATAATTACACGAATATAGATATGGGTCAACCTCTCAGCAGAAAAAGAAACCTGAACTGGAATGAAATAAAAATTTGGTCAATTGATCCATGATGACCCATACACTATCAAAACCATAAGTATTATAAGGAAATCCAGTCACGAACTCTATAGTGATCTGTTCCTATTTCCACTCAAGAATAGGTAACTTTTGAATCAAACCACCCAACCTCAAATGATCAGCTTTCACCTGGTGGCAACACAGGCAACGAGCTATAAAATCCTATATCTTTCCTCATACCACCCCACTAATAATATTGCCTTAAAACATAATATATCTTAGTCACGCTTGGATTAATAGAATACCTGGAACAATGAACCTCCTCCAAAATTAATCTAATCCAATCACCTACTCTCAATACACCAACTCGGCCTCAACTCCTTAAAATATCATCTGAATTAAGTGAGGCTTCCTTAGCCTCACCACTCAACACCTTACCCCGAATAAACCTTAATCTTATATCATTAAACTGATGAGCTCGAATCTACTCCATCAAAGAAGACTTAGCCATTATGAATGATAAAACACGCCCAGGTATCAAAATATCAAGGCCAACCTATCAGGTTAGATAAGGACTAAATCTCTAAGTCCAACGACCTCTCCTGAGTCAAAAGATGTGCCAAGCTACCCATGCTAGTCAATTTTAGCTCAAGGCATCCACAACCACATTAGCCTTGCCTAGATGATAGAGAATAATCAAGTCATAATCCTTAAGTAACTCAAGCAATGACGTTGCATCATATTAATATCTCACTGGGTGAAGAAATAGTAAAGGCTATGATGATCTGAGAAAATCTCACAATGGGGGCTCTATACAAGTAACGCCTCTATAACTTAAAAGCAAAAGCAACCGTACATAACTCCAAATCATGGATAAGGTAATTCTCTCATGGGTATTCAATTGATAAGAAGCATACACAATTATCTTACCCTTCTGCATCAATACAACTCCTAACCCAACACTTCAGGCATCATAAAAGATGGTAAAACCCATGCCTTCTTTGGGCAAGGTCAAGAAAGCAGTTGACGTCAACAAATCCTTGAGCGATTGGAAGCTCGCCTCACAAGCATCAAAACACTAAAAGGAAATTTTCTTCTGAGTCAACTTGGTCAACGAGGATGTAATTGATGAGAAATCCTCAACAAAATGCAAATAGCAACCCGCCAAGCCAACAAAGCTCTGAATCTCGATGGGCGAAGTAGGCCTAGCCTAATAATAAGCCACTACAATATTGGTTGAATCAACCATAATACCATCCTTAGTCACCATATGACCCAAAAAAGAGATAGAATCTAACCAAAACTAACACTTGGAGAACTTTACATACAACTTTTTATACCTCAATATCTAAAGCATAATCAGCAAATACTCCTTATGATCGACCTTACTCTTTGAATAAACCAATATATCACCTATATATACAATCACAAAAGAGTTGAGATATGGTTGAAATACCCGATCCATCAAACTCAATGAATGTGTTTGAGCATTGGTCAATCAAAGGACATGACCAAGAACTCATAAAGACCGTATCGAGTCCAAAAAGCTATCATCAAAATATTTGAAGCTCTAATTCTCAACTGGTGATATATGGATCCCAAATCAAGCTTTGAAACCATCAAAGTACCTTAAAACTGGTCAAAAAATCATCAATACAAGGAAGAGGATACTTATTCTTAACCATCACCTTGTTCATCTATTGATAATCAATACACATATGCATAGACCCATCCATTTTTTTCATAAACAAAATCGGCGTACCCCAGGTGATACGTTAGGTAGATAAATCCCTATCCAACAACTCCTATAATTGATCCTTCAATTCCTTCAACTCAGTTAGGGCCATCCTATAAGGAGAATAGAAATGTTCTTGGTGGTCGGCTAATATCAATGGAAAATTCAATATCACGATCCAAAGGCATACCAGGCAAATTTGTAGGGAACACATTCATGAACTCATGACCAATATAAACAAAATCCAAAGAAGGAGGCGAGGCAATACTTGTGCATGAATATTATCTAAATAGGACAAACATTCCTTCTTAACAAGGCAATGAGTCAAAACATAGAATGTAACCCTCTTGGGATCCAAATAAAATGCACCCTTCTAAGCTATCCTTGGCACACCCATCAAAGATAAAGTCATGGTCTTAACATAATAATCTAGGATAGCATGGTAAGGCACCAACCAATCCATAACTAAAATGATATCAAAATAAACTATATCTGCGACAAGCAAATCTACCCATGTCTCACACCCAATAAAAGTCACAAAACAAGATCAGTACACCCGATCCACCACTAAAGAATCTCCTATATGGATAGATACATGAATAGGCATGGCAAGAGGCTCACTAACAAAATCAAAGCCCAAAGAAAAATATGCAGACACATAGGAAAAAGTCGATCCCAGATCAAATAACATAGATGTAGATCTAAAATAAATAGGGATGATGCCTGTGATAATAGTATCAAAAGCCTCTGCCTCTTGTCTGGTTGGTATAATATAGTGCTATCCATGATCACCAACTTTCTGAGTAGTCCTGCGACCACCACTACCGGCGCCACTACCTCTGAAACAAATAGGGTATTTAAAATAAATAGGGTTAATGCCTGTGATAACAGTATCAAAAGCCTCTGCCTCTAGTCTATCTAGTATAACATAGCATTGTCCATGACCACCAACTTATTGAGTAGTCCTATGACCACCACTGCGGGCACCCCTACCTTTGCCTTGTGCATCTATGGTAGAACCTCTACCTCTCATAAATAAAATAAAAGTAGCTTTAAACACACGATGGGGATAGTTCTTAGCCTAATGGCCAATCTTATCACACACATATCAAGATCTATGACTCAACTCAATTGGAAGAGGTATATCTAGACAGGAATGGCCACCCGTTCTTGGCCACTGGAAGGACCTTAGTTGATATGGAAAGTGGTAAGATAAAGTTACGGGTAAATAATAAAAAGGTTTCCTTTAATGTGTGCAAGTTTATGAAATAGCCTATGGACTTACAAGTTGTGTTGATGATTGATGTGATAGATGATGAACTGACCAACACCATAGAAGTGGATCTTAGGAATGATCCCTTGGTATGCGAGTTGCAGAACTTGAGAAGTGAGTTGAGTAAAGGGAAGGATGAAGTGCTTAGTTTGATTACAAAATATGGATCTTATGATGGAAACACTTGTGAACAGTCTAAGGTTAAAAAGCTTAATAGTGCTATTGGGTGGCTTGAACGTTGTTCAACTGAATCACAAAGGAAGAAGCCATATGAAGTTAAAAAATTAAAGTGAGAGTTCCATGTGAGTAATCATATATTCCTTCACAACCATAGGTTGAAGAACTCTATAGAAAATTTTAAAAGGTTAGGTCTATTCATGGTCTCAAATGTTTATTCAAATAAAAAAATTAAGTTAGAGGACCATGAGAAAAAGAAGCTCGTGGTGAGTGGTAAAGGATTGATGTATTACAATGAGGCTGAACTCAAAGTAACTAAGGTCGAGTCGCTTTAATTTAAGAATCTAAAATGATGATAAATGGATATCATGTTGCAATGTTAAATCAAGCACTAGATGGGAGACAACCTATCATTTTTATGAGTTTGCATGTATCCTTTGTAGAAAATCAAGGGTATAGAAGTGAATGATATTGTAATAATGCTTTTCCTCTTTTTGTGACTCATAATTCTTTGTATTGTAATGTGGTAAATGACTTCTTTTGTTCTTAAGTAGGAAATGTAATTGATCTTTCTAAAATAATTTTCATTCCATGTGTGGTGAGCGTTGGTTGAATGATTCTTGTGCTTACTTGTGTCATCTAGAACCTTGCCCCATTGGTCTTTCAAAGCAAATCTTGATTATGCGAGGTTGGTGAAATGATATTAGGCCATATTTGTGATTATTGTAAACTACTTTAGCCTAAAAAGCACACCTATGCATGAATTTTATCTCCAGTCATCCTTTTTGATCCTATTAACCTTTCTTTGGCAACCACATTACAACACTTGAACTGTTTGAAAATTATCCCTCTCTTGAATGCTACCTTCCTTGAACTTGAAATTTATAATTTAAGGCTAAAAGCCTAAGTTGCGAGTGTGGGGGAACTTGGAAGATGTGATCATGTGCCATGGTCTTGTAGATGAGTACCTAAAAGCAAATCAATGATGGAAAATGAAGGAGAAAAAAATAAAGGAAGCAACAAAAGAAAGAAAAGCATGAAGTTGCAAAAAAAAAAAAGAAAAGAGAAGAGAATGCTTTAATGGAAGGGTGAACTAAAGTGAAAACGTTAGGCACATGTGTGATTTAAAAAGAAATGAAGTGGCCAATGGTACAAGTTTGATCTAATTAGAGTTATGTGAATTTTAAGAAGGGTCTCATTCATAATATAAATCTTATAAGTTAAAACATAGACGTAAGCATTTCTTGATATACTTAAAACTTTAAATCTCATGATAATCACATGCTTCAAGAATATAGATACTTGTGTATGAACCCTACTTAAAAACAAGTAAATAGAAATCTTAAAATCATGCACTTTGGGCATAAGGGTGAAAAGATACCTTTATTCATAACCCCACATACCTTAATTAAACACATTCTTGAAGAAATCTTGAAATTGAAACTTGAATTTCTTGGGTAAGGAAGCTTGAAGTTCTTGATCTTGAAAAGAGAGGCTTAAATTTTGGGTAAGGAACCCTAATCTTGATGTAATTGATATTCTTGAATTTGAATCTTGAGACTTAGGGGATGATCTTAAAGAAAACCCTAGAAGGTTGTTCTTGATCATGGGAGAGGATGTAACATGTTATGTGTTTGAGAATTGGAAAAAATATGCTTAATAGAGGATATTAAGTCGTGGGGGGAAGGGTGTAGGGTTTGAGGTAAGGAAAAAACTAAAATACCCCTCCGAAGCTGAATAAAATTTTCTGAAATTCTTTAGTTAATGACTTGGCTGATGGCTTATCAACTTGGTTGATAGCCTATCAGCCTAATCATCAACTTACTTTTATGTGTAGGCTAAGGTTGACGACTTGGCTGATGGGTTATCAACTTGTTAATGACTTATCAGCCTAGTCATCACCTCCTTCAGTGCTTCTGCCTAAGGTTGACGACTTGGCTGATGGGTCATCAACTTGTTGATGACTTATTAGCCTAGTCTTCACCTTGATGATAGATGGATATTTTGAGGAAAGATGATCATAACTTTCCACTCCGATATTGGATTAAGGTGAAAATAGATGTGTTAGAAAGCTGACTCTAAAACCTTTCATTTGATATATGGTAGGACTGTGAATCAATATATTCTAGGAGATACACTCATCTAAATTTGACCCTAGCTAAAGCATTTGTCAAAACTTTATCGATAGAAAAGTCCTTAGCTCGTCTTTAAGTTAGGAGGGTATTATGACCTCGATCAATATACAAAGATATTTCCACATCATATATTTGATAATCACACATGTAAATACATATAATAATTAGGTTCAAGTCTGTACGCACAGGAACAACGATTTTAGTTCTAGCCAGAAAATGTGGGGTGTTACAATTCTAAACATAAGCATTCAACAAATCATGAAATTTACTTGAGTAAGACATGAGAAACTAAAATTCACAGCATGAGGAAATCAAACCTTGCATGGGATCATACATGGGTTGGATCTTATTTAAATCACCATGAAAACATGAAATTCAATCTATCTTGAACATTTAAAATACCATAATGATAGAAAGTTCATTCTTTAATTGAAAGAAAAGGGTTTTTGGGCTCTATGGGTGAAAGGGATCCATGAATGAATACCCCACATACGATAAACCTTTAACTTGAGAGGAAAACACAATTCTTGAAGGTTCTTAAACTTGGGAAACTTGGATTCTTGATTCCTTGGGGAAAAAGGAATTAAATTTGTTCTTGGGGAAAGGAAAGGGTTTTCTTGAGAGGAAAATTATATAAAAAGGGCAAAATTAAATCAAAAAAATTGAGCACAACAACATCACCGTGACGCGGTCTTATCACGGTAGCTTACTGGTTCTGACAAAAATGATCATAACTTTTCTCTCGGCTATTGGATTAAGGCTAAATTTATATCATTGGAAAACTAATTCAATTATCTATAATTTCGTGGGTCTTGAGATGAAAAATTCCACATATCTAAAAAGTTATACATGTTCAAACTTTCTCCTTGTTGAATCAAATACCAAAATTTGGCCGAATCAAACGATCTTAGCTCAACTTTGTTCTAAGTGATTCCTATGAAAAATTTTCACCTCATAAGCACTTCACACATTAGGATAAAGATCATGACACATGTATTTAATTAAAAGTCAAGAACTAGACACAACACCTTTACCACAATGCAGCCAGCATGCGATCGGGACTAATGCCGCGTCGTGGGTCTATCGCAGTGATCCACTGGTTTCGTGATCCAAACATGTCCCAAAACTTGTCTGAAAAATTTGAAACTCCTATGAGACACACTTCATACATCCCTGAATATAAATTAACTAAAAAACTAGCATCTCGGGGTAGGAAGCTCGAAATAAAAATCCTCAAAGTTTAGAGGTCTTGAAGATAACTAACTCCCCAATACTTAGTGAAAATTTCAAGCCATAATCCCCTTAAGCAAGCAACTAAGAGATGAATCAAGCCAAGATTAGTATGGGGTATTACAAAAAACTAACTACTACCCTGGACAGAATGATCACTAAAACTAGACTGGCCTCCATTGGAAATCTGAAGAGCTGCTTGAATGGGTCCACTAGACTGCCCCTAAAACTGATACGGTTGATGTTGAGGGTACCTATCCTGAGAAATACTTCCTCTGCTCTGTGAGACTGTATGACTCCCACTAAAACTACCTTGATATTGAGGCATATTATTACTGCCCCTTGGTTCTCGTGATACATTTTCTCCATAACTTGAGTATGATAAGAAACCTCAGAAAAAGAACTATGATGATGCTCAAAATTACACTCAAATTTAGGTGTAAGCAATCATCGTCAATATATTTATCCAATAAAAAGTTAGGGTTGAATCCACGAGGATTGAAGATGTAGAATTCAAGACCTATGAGTGTTGGTAGCTAACTAGAAGTTAACTCATAGTGGAAAATAAAACAACATATAAATGTAAAATGGAGGGTTTGGTTTGAATAATTTTATAATAATAGTCTTTCGAACACTATTATGAGCTTGAAATAGCAAGAAGTGGAATCAAATGGAGAAAGGCCTTGGGGTTATGCAATCCTAGGTGTAAGTCATGCATAGGCTACTAATAATTTATTCAAGTTTAGCTAAGTGTAACGGGTATGCTAGATTAAAAGGTCTTGGTGCCAATCTTTCAATAAAACACAAAATCTCACAAGTGGGTTCTTTCGAACACCTTGTAAGTGCAACAAATTCACCAATCTATTGCCTGAGTTACCATACTTAAGTCAAAGAAATGCTATTAAATGAGCTAACCCAAGTTATTATTTACAATTATTCCTCATCCCTTCTTTTAAGGATGATATAGGTTCAAAAGTGATTAGGGTTTGTAACCCTCAATTCTTAGTTAACATATAAAATAAATATAAAACCAGTCACAAATAACTAAGTAAATGAATAAATAATTAACACTCATGCACTAATCACAACCTATTCAAGCATAACCCCAAGAATTAGATTTAGATACTGATGGAAATGAAGAAGAAACATAAACCAAAATTAGAATTCAAGTCATCCATGAAAGCCAAAATGAATGTATTCCCAAGCCTCAACAATTAGCTAAAATCTCCCTTGAAAACCACTCACAAAATTGTTTATCACTCAAAAATAGTGTATCAAGGTGTTTTTATCTCAAAAATTGTAAAGGAATATGTTAGAAATAATAGGGATTAGCCTTTTTATGTCTTGGGATCGAGACAGGTGTAATTATAAATTTTCCCCTGAAAAACTGAGTGACATTCTCGATTGCATCCCTTTTTGTCATAATAACGGTTTCTTCTTCTGTTAGACTTATTTGAGTAGGGTGAATCATCTTGCGATCACAATATCTTTTCCTGCCTGGACCTATTGCAATTGTGATATATATTCTTGAGATTGCATGACTTCATCTTTTTTGAACTAGTCAAAATTGCAATTACAACATCTGATGGTTGTATCCTGAGACTCATATTTGACCTTTGTCCTTCTCAGCTTGGTTTTGCTCCTTTCCAACATTGATTTCACTCTTCTTTCACCAAATTTCCATGAAAATCCACGAACACTAGAAACTATTGTATTTCATTAAATAATTAGTTTCATATCATCAATCTAATAAAAATAATCTTCAAGAAATGAGGTATAAATAAGAGGTAAAATTTCCACTCATCAACACCCCAACATAAAGACTTTTCTTGTCCTCAAGCAATACTAATTCACACTCAATGAGACTATCTAACTTTGAGGCCAATACTTTTACCCACACGATCACCATAATCATGACTTTGATTTGTACTAGCAACTAGTCAACAAGGATGTGAAGTGCTAACTATACGAACCCCTCAAATTTAATCACATTTTCAAGGATGAAAAGAAATTTCAAGAATAATCAAGCAACAACAACTAATTCTCAAGAAGTGAATCTCCATTAATAGTAAATCAAATATGCTCCTTCACCTCACTTTCAGAATATGCCAATTGCACCAATCTATCTTAGTTCACACGCCTCCTCACAAAAATAAATCACAACACACCATATTTTCAATATGCAACAAGGGACGAATGTGCAAGCACTCACGCTCATAAAGAATTTATAAATGCAAACATATACCATGTAGTACGCTTTTCCTTATCTTCGATTGCTAATAACTCAAAAATTCTTGGTTGGAGATCTCAGTGGATATTTTATAGCTCGTAATGAAGGCTCGAGGAAGGGTAGGATAAGCATTTTGGATAAAAGAGACTACACATTCCACTATCTTGACTTATTGTTGTTGAAGTATTTCAAGAGTTATATTGAGCATTAAGTTTTGGTATGAATTACCATGAGTTTAAAGTATGAATTTTAAGCCCTAAGTTTAAGTGTTGAGATATCAAGAATATTATGCTTTTAACCATTCTATGATAAACTTATTTCAAGATTTAAAGCAAAAAATTAATCTTTTGATCCTCAGCTAAGAAATGGAATCCACCTTTGCTTATCTTGATTATAATTTAAAGCAAAGAGAAGCATAACTGGTTTTTATTATAAACCCTTATGCTATTTTAAGCTGGCTTTCCTAAAGTATGAGCATTAAGTAATAAGGGAGTACTATTTAGTACTGAGTTGGGTACGCGTCAAAGACCACATGCCCTAGAACTATGAGCTAATGTAGGTTAAGCTTATTCAAAATATGGATGAAATTACAGATAGTGATCACTTTAGTTAAGGTCCTATTCCAATGGCAAGGGAAGGACAGCTCTCCCCAATGTGGGTAAGATGTTGGACTTCATGATAGGTCATATGGTTTATATCAGTTAGAAAAACCTCCTAAGGAAAGAAGAAAAAAGGCTTTTAGAACTAAGTGTTATGGATCACAAAGTTTATACTTATGCTTCATTACTCATGTTTATGATTTTACAACTTTTGTTTTATTCAAGCCCAAGGTGAGTTATTTATACTTAGCATGCTTTATTTGAAAGTTTATACGAATATTCAGCTATTTTTTTACTTATGCATTTACCCCCATATACTCAGTACATTCCAGAAGTACTGATCCACATCTATGTCTATGTGCTAAATTGTGTCATAATGTAGGTACCAATTGTAGCCCAACATCATAATTAGACAGTGTGCAGCTTCCAGTCAGCAGGTGATGAGCCCTTTTGATTTGAGGGCTCGAGTCAATTATAGTTCGAGTAGCATCTTGTTTTCTTTATTCAGTCGTATTGATTAGGGATTACTGAGGGTCATGTCCTAACTACCTATAGTCAGTATCATAGAGGCTTCATAGATAGTCAGCAGAGTTGATGTATCTAATTTCAATTTGTTTTGTATAACCAGAGTTGTAATCATTTTACAACGTTTTGTATTGAACATAGTTAGTAAAAAATTCTCTTTCGTATATTTCTTTCAGATTAATGTATCTTATTTAGTTTCTTATGAGTTATGCCAGTATAAGGGTTAGCTTAGGATTCACTTGTGGTCCTTAGCACCATGTGACGTCTAGGGGTAGTCTCGGGGCGTTACAAGAATATCCCCATGTACAAATCTATGATTTCCACATATTTGACAAAATTCTCATGTTTTGGGTCTTTGAACCATGATTCCCATACTTTAATTTTAAGTATTGGTATCATGCTTTATGGTCATTCAGTGCTAGTAGGTTATGAACACCTGATACCTATGTGTTTTACATGATTTCTAATTTTCAAGTAACAAGTTAGTTAGACCATGGTTTTAATATCATAATAAGAACATCATGATCATCTTGAGCATTATTAGTTTATATGTTTATAGTTACCTCAGAATCTACATGCACTATTATTTTCAAAATACCATGACTTAAGCTTATTAGATATCAGTTATCAGTGCATACACTAGTTAGTATTTCAATGTCTTTCAGTTAGGAGTAGGATTTAGCACCGAGTGAATATAGGAATAGCATCTCCCTCATCAATTAGGCAAGGGAAATTAGTAGTAGTCCCTAAGTTCTAGACCTACGGCGCCACCAGAGATTTTGATGGGTCCCCCGTCAGTTAGGCATGACACCCTCATCCTTCAGGACATCAGTTTAGTGATCACTATAGTTTAGGTTTTTTTTGAATTTTTGGCAAGGATAGAACAACCCTCCTTAATATAGGTCAGACATTAGAATCCATGATAGCTTTCATGGTTTATGCTGGTTACATGATAGCTCCCACAGTCTCAGCACTGTATTCAGTGTATTCTCAGTTCAGGTTTGCTTTGCCAAAGCATGTAGATTATCAGTTATTTTATTATATAGATTTCAGTTTTTCAGTTATAGATTATTTTAGAAATATGTATATGTTTGGTATTGCATTATCAGATATTACAATTTTTCATGCATTCATGCTCAGTTATCTTATATTGTTCAATGAGTCCTTATCTCATTTCAACAGTATCCCATAATTTCAGTCCAGTTATTCAGACTAAGTATAGTTCAGTTTTACATGATCAGTATTCATATATACTCTGCTTTACATACCAATGTTATTTATCCCTTTTCTCAGATTTTAGTTGTTCGGTCACACAAACATCAGTCATTCTTTTAATCAAATCTACTTAATATATGTTATGTTGGTTTTTTAAGTTTATTCATTTAGGCTCATTATGTTTGCATATTCAGATCCATTAGTTAAGTCAGTTCCCGCCATATAGTTTCAGACCCAGTATTCATATGTCATCCTCAGTACAGTTTCTACAACATATTTAGCCCCACAAGAGAATGTCTTATAGTATTTATATTTTTACCACCTCCTAGCTTACAAATTTTTTTCAGATCATGATTAATAAATTCTCTATGATTTATAATTTTCACGTATGGTCATGTTTCAAATATATATTTTAGCAAATAGCTTATATCCTTAGTTTTACAACATGTTTGAAATATCTCCACAATTTAGTCCATGTCTCCATATACTTAGTATATTCCAACGTACTAACCGCATATATGGATTTGTGGCTACATCCTTCATAATGTATGTACCATATATAGCTCTTACACCAGGGTGAGATAGTTTGCAGTTTTCAGCCAGCAGATGATAAGTTGTGGGTCATGTACTATATTTTTATTTTTTCATATGTATTGATTAGTGGTAGTTAGAGGCATGTCCCAGCTATCTATAGTTAGTATAGTAGAGGCTTCATAACAGTTAGTCAGAGTCAGTTATGTAATTTGAGTTTCTTTCTTCAGTTTAACCATGATATAAGCTGTATCAACATTAACTTTATTCAAACTTTTCATGAATATGCTTCTGCTTAGAAAATTAAGTTTTGTTTTACATATTAAATTCATAGCTTAACAGTATGCCAGTTCATGGGTTAACTTAGGATTACTTGTGGTTCCAACCACAATATTACGACTAAGAGGTAGTCTCGGGTCATGAAAAACTTGGTATAAGAGCCCAGAGTTCAAGTGTCCTAGGATGTCTATGAATCTGTGTCTAGTAGAGTCTTACAAAATAGTACGGAGATGTCTGTACTTTTCTTTGGGAGGCTGTAGGGCATTTAAGAAATGTTTTCCTTTTTTTATGTCTCAGATCATGGAGAAGAAGTTTTATCCAAGGAACTTATCTAAATTCATACATTAATCCATTTGTGCCATATCTGCCTTATTCTTATGGTAATAGAAATAGCCAACTTAAATTCTTATAGATAGACTTTTTTCAGACAGTCCCCACAGACAGTTATGGGATTGCACGCAGGCAAAATTATCCTATCAGTGCTTTTAAGTTATGAGGTTTGAAATATTTCATTCATGTTTATGAAAATAGTGCACCAAGCTAATGTCATATGTGCCTTTTGATCCCTTCTTAGAATCCTTTGATAGCATATGATCTAGAGTTACAAGCATGATCCCAGAAATTTAGCAGCAGCAAAGTGGGGATAGTGTTTATCTGGATTTAGTAGATTATATATCCATGGGGCTAGTTGTATGAAAGGTGATTCAGTAGGCTTAAAATAGTATGTGCAAGAATTTAATTTATTGATTCAAAATTAAGTTTAATGATATGTGTATGATCTAGAGGTGTACCCAAGGTGATATGGGATTGTATTATCTCTAATTTTTAACAATGTGTATGCTTAGATAGTATCCTTGAGTTTATTAGTGTGAATGAGGCTATGTAGTATATGATGTTCTTATCAGCTAACTTATGGGTTATAGGTTGATGATATTGGGTATGTTGGTGTAATGATAATTCTCATGGTTTAGGAAAAAAATAAGTTTAGAGATATGATATTAGTAGGCAATGAAGGAAGTTAGTATGGTTTATTAAAGGTTTTGGTATATCCATGTTAAGTGTTAGAATCTAAGTTTGAATTGTAGATGGTTGGGCTATTAGAGAAGACTTAAAATTCTAGATGGTGTGAACTCAGTGTATGGTGATACATATAAAGATTCTAAGTTAATCATTATTTAAGTTAATGATAATACTATTGAGACAATAGAAATATAAGAGTTGTATCTCAAAAAGAAGTATTAGCAGTGGGATTTACACTTTCAGGTGTAGTCTTTCAGTTTGAGTTTATTATTTTTATATATTGATTTATCTCTGGCTCTAGAGTAAAGTGGTTGCAGTTCAGTTTAGAGTTTATTAAAGGGGTCCACAGACTTAGGATAATGGCTTAAAGTTAAGGGGAAAATGATAGGACAAGGAACCAAGCCAGGCTCTCAGATTCTAGAAGTGATGTCAGTGTAGTATAGAACATCAGTAGGGGAGGAAAATGCTCGACCAATTCTCATCTCAGTGTAAAGTTTTATACTTCAGTCATCATGATAAATCATGCCTTACATGTCATCTCTATGATCATAGTTCATGTTCATGCACATAATAGGGAATCATGTATGCTTCCAGTTCCTAGTATGAGGGGTTCCAGTTCACATAGCAGTACAAATCATATTCCCTGAAATTATGAACTCTAAACTCAGGTCATACAGCTCATGACTCATTTACTCATGCTTTACAGAATGTTCAGTTCCAAGTACTCATGGTACACCTTTAATGACCAGTGAAATTTAGATTATGTTATGTATGTCCTCAGTTTTTATCTCTGTAATAAATCTATGTCGTGGATACTCTATTCCTCAGGCCTCAGTTAAGTGTCCAAGTTATAAATAGTATTTTTTCATGCTTCAGGTCCTCATGTTCTAACTTTTAGTGACCTCTTCTTAGGTCAAGATAGTGATAATGAATAATTATTTAGATGGGAGAGAGTAAGTGTCTAGTGTTATGGTGTTATGTGCAGTACCTTGTAATTTTGAGTTAGGCTTGAACATGGTGGGAGTATGTAGCTCAAATCAGGCCTTGGTTGGAGTAGTTATATGTACCCATATGAGTATTTAAATTTAAGGAGCGAGGATAAGTTTTAATTGGGCAGTTGCTTTGGCTAAGGCCTAGTAATTCTATTCCATCTTATGTTTTATAGGCGTATGTTCCATGTTACAGAGTTATAGCCATATTAAGTGTCCTTACTCCTATATCTTATTCATATCATGCCCAAGTTCTTTGCTCCCTACTATTATTATAACTTCTTAGAAAGATTATTGAAGAAATACTCTAGTTGAGTATAAGCTTTTAGTATAATTTAGTTCGTATAGCCAACAATTCAGTTTAGCAGTCAGATAGACAAGTTCCTATGATTTCTCCATCTTTCGATCTAGTCTTACTATATGAAGTTTCATGAGTATGGACATTCCAAGAGGTAATTTGTTTGCATCCATGTAAATTATGAATTCAGTTTAGTTCATGCATCATGTTTCAGATTCCAGATATTTAGTCATGATTTAGTTTGTAAGTGTCCTGTGCTTCATCTCAGTCTTTCCTTAGTATTTTACCCAAGTTAGTGTCATTCGGGTGATAAATTATCCCAAGGGGGAGATATTGGAATATCTCGAGTTTTCATGTTCTTAACTTCTCATCTTTTCTTCATGAAACTAGATCCAGCCTAAGGTAATGGTTACTCATAAGTTCACTCTCTCATTTGTATCTTAGCCTTATAACACTCATGTTATTTCATGTATTCATGAAATTAGTTCAGTTCATGTATTATGCCCAGACTTAGTTATGCACTCATGTACCAAGTCATGTATGTTCAGTATATGATCTTAGTTATTTTAGTTAAATACTCTCAGTCTAACTAGTCTCATTTAAGGATGAATGTTCCCAAGGGGGAGATATTATAATACACCATACCAATCTTAACTCGATTCAACACTTAGTTATATGCTTAAGGGGCTTAAGGCTTGAAATTTTTACTAAGTGTTGGGACTTAGTCATCTTCAAGACCCCAAAACTTTGAGGATTTTTATTGACTTTCCCAGCCCCAAGACATTAGTTTTTGAGATAATTCATGTTCAGGGATATAAAAAGTGTCTTAGACGAGTTTCAAATATTTTGTACAAGGTTTGGGAAATATTTGGATCATGAAACCAGCGGGTCACTGTGATAGGCCTGCGATACAACATTAGTCCTGATCGCATGCTGACCTCATCGCGGTGAAGGTATTATGTTCGATTCTTGATTTATAATTTAATACATATGTCATGATCTTTATCCTAGTGTATGAAGTGCTTATTAGAGGAAAATTTTTCATAGGAATCACTTAGAACAAAGTCGAGCTAACAGCCTTTGATTCAGCCAAATTTTGGTATTCTATTCTACAAGGGTCAACTTTGAACGTTTATAACTTTTTATATATGTGGCATTTTTTAGCTCAAGACCCGCCAAATTGTAGATAATTGAATTAGTTTTTCAATAATGCCAATTTTGCCTTTATTCAATACTCGAGTGAAAAGTTATGATAATTTTTGTCAGAACTAGTAAGCTACTGTGATAAGACCACATCGCGATGATGTAGTTGCATCCATTTTTTTATTTAAATAATTAAGGGGAAATTGGGTATTTTTCCCTTCAACCCATTTGTCCATAACATGATTTGGGCATTAGCTAGGGCATAATTTAGCCTTTTTTTATCCAATTTTCCTCTCAAAAAAATCCTCTCTTTTTCCCAAGAACAAATTCAATTGCTTTTCCCCCAATAAATCAAGAATCCAAGTTTCTCAAGTTTAAGAACCTTCAAGAAAACATCAATAATTGTGTTTTTCTCTCAAGTTAAAAGCTTAAGGTATGTGGGGTATTCATTTATGGGTCCCTTTCACCTATGGAGCCCCAAAATCCTTTTCTTTCAATTAAAAATTGTACTTTCTATCATTATGGTATTTATAAGTTCAAGAAAGATGAATTTCATGTTTTCATGGTGATTTAAATTAAATCCAATCCATGTATGATATGATTCAAGATTTTATTTCCTAATCCTATGAATCTTAGTTTCCCATGTCTTACTCAAGTAAATTTCATAATTTATTGAATGCTCATGTTTAGAATATCCCCATGCACAAATCCATGCTTTCCACATGTTTGATGAAATGCCCATGTTTTTGGTTTTTGAACCATGATTCCTATACTTCAATTTTAAGTGTTGAATTCATGCTTTATGGTCACTCAGTGCTGGCAAGTTATGAACACCTGATGCCTATGTGCTTTACATGATTTCTATTTTTCAAGTAACAAGTCAGTCAGACCATGGTTTTAATATCATATTCAGAATTCCATGATCATGTTGAGCATTATCAATTTATATGTTTATAATTACCTACGAATCCATATGCACTATTATTTTCAGAATACCATAGTTATCAGTGCATGCACCAGTTAGTATTTTAGTGTCTTTTAGTCAGGAGTAGGATTTAGCACTAAGTGAATGTAGGGATGGCATCTTTCCCGTCAGTTACACAGAGATGTTAGTAGCAGTCCCCAAGTTCTAGACCTACGACACCATCATAGATTTTTAGGCCCCCCCATAAGTTAGGCATGACACCCTTGTCCTTTGGGACATCAGTTTAGTAATCACTACAGTTCATGTTCTATTTCGATGGTAAGGATAGAATAACCCTCCTTAATGTGGATTGGACTCTATGATAGCTCACAGGGTTTATGTTGGTTACATAATAACTCCCACAATCTCAGTACTATATTCAGTGTTTTCTCAGTTGAAGTTTGCTTGACCAAAGCATATAGATTATCAATTATTTAGTTATATAGATTTTAGTCTTTTAGTTTACAGATTATTTTAGAAATATATATATGCTCAGTCTTGCATTCTCAGATATTATAGTTTTTCATGCATTTATGCTCAATTATGTCATGTTGTTCAGTTAGTCCTTATCTTATATGCACAGTATCCTACAATTTTAGTCCAGTTATTCAGACTAAGTATAGTTTAGTTTTACATGATTAGTATTCATATATACTCTACTCAACATACCCACGTAGTTCTACCTTTTCTCAGATTTCAGTTGTTCAATCACACAGACATCAGCCACTCAGTTAATCAGATATACTTAATACATATTATGTTGGTTTCGTAAGTTTATTCATTCAGGCTTAGTATGCTTGCATAGTCAGATCCATGAGTTAAGTCTGTTCCCATCATATAGTTTCAGTCCCAGTATTCATGCATCATCCTTAGTACAGCTTTTACAGCATATTCATCCCCATAAAAGAATTGCTTATAATATTTATATTTCTACCACCTCCTAGCTTACATAATTGTTTTTAGCTCATGATTTATAAATTCTCTAAGATTTATAGTTTTCATGTATAGTCATGTTTTAAATATATATTTTAGAAAATAACTTATATCCCCAATTTTACAACATATTTTAATTATCTCCATAATTTAGTGCATGTCTCCATAAACTCAGTACATTCCAACGTACTGACCATAGATATGCATTTTTGGATACATCCTTCATAATATAGGTACAATTTATGGCTCTTACACGAGGTTTAGAAAGTTTGCAGCTTTTAGCCACCAAGTGATAAGTTCTTCTATTTTGAGAACTCTAAAAAATTATAGATCATGTACTATATTTTTTATTTTCTATATGCATTGATTAGTGGTAGTTGGAGGCATGTCCCAGCTATCTATAGTTAATATAGTAGAGGCTTCATAGAAGTCAGTTAGAGTCATTCAGGTAATTTGAGTTTCTTTCTTTAGTTTTATCGTGATGTAAATTGCATCAACAGTAACTTTATTCTGACTTTTCATGAGTATGCTTCCGCTCAACAAATTAAGTTTACTTTTAAATATTAAATTAGTTGCTTAATAGTATGCCAGTTCATGGGTTAGCTTGGGATCACTTGTGATTCCAAGCACCGTGTTATGACTAGAGTCTCGGGTCATGAAAAACTTTGTATCAGAGCCCAAAGTTCAAGTGTCCTAGAGTGTCTATGAAGCCATGTCTAGTAGAGTCTTGTGAAGAAATATGGAGATGTTTGTACTTTTTTTTAGGAGGCTGTAGGGCATTTAAGTTATTTTTCCCTTCTTTCATGTCGTAGATCATGCAGTAAAAGTTTTCTCTAAGAAACTTATGCAGATTCTTACGTTAATCCATTTGTTCCATCTCTATCTTATTCTTAAGGAAACAAAAATGGCCAACTTAAATTCTTATAGATAAAGTTTTCTCAGACAGTTATAGGATTGCATGCAGGCTTAAAATTATCCCATTGGTGCTTTTAAGTTCTGAGGTTTGAAATATTTCATTCATGTTCATTGAAATTATGTGCCAAGATAAAGTCATAAGTGTATTCTGATCTCTTCTCAGAATCCTTTAAAAGCATATGATCTAGAGCTAGAAGCATGATCCCAAAAGTTTAGTATTAGTAAAGTAGGGATATTGTTTATCTAGATTTAGTAGGTTATGTATCTATGGGGCTGTCGTACGAAAGGTAAATCAGCAGGCTTGAAACAGTGTCTGCAAGAATTTAGGTTGTTGATTCAAAATTAAGTATGATGATGTATGTATGATCTAGAGGTGTACCTAAGGTGATATGGGATTGTATTATTTCTAAGTTTTAATAGTGTGTGTGCTTAGCTAGTACCCTTAAGTTATTAAGTGTGAATAAGGCTATTGTGTCTGCTTAGATAGTACCCTTGAGTTGTTAAGTGTGAATGAGGCTATGTAGTATATAATATTCTTATCATCTAACTTATGGGTTATAGGTTGATAATGATGGGTAGAGTATCTTAGGCAAGTAGGATAGGAGATCGGCTAGAAGTCTAGCTAGGTGGCAGGTATGGTAAGTTGTATGCAGTACCTACTAAACTTGAGGTTTAGTCTTTGTATGTTGTTTTCATAGGTATGATCTTGGTATATCGATAGTCTACCTTTTCTTTATTTTCTCTGGGATCCACTTATTCTTATGTGTCTATTTATTATGCTCTATGGTTAGAGTTATCCTGGAATTAATTATCTATGCCATTATGTATATCTACTCTTGTGGGTGACTTTTAGTAGTCGATCAAGTTTTCATATCATATGTTGTGACTATTTGAGATTTTGATACTCATGTTGATCTTATTATACTAGACATGGTTAATTTTGATGTGATTCTGGGCATGGACTGGTTATCCCACTATCATGCAGTCAGGGACTATTTTTCCAAGACCAATACCTTAGCCATGCCTGACATACCCCTTGTTATATAGTGGAGAGAGTTATCCATAAGCCAATGGGGATTATTTATTATGTTCATGCCAAGAGGCTTATGTTGAGGGGTTGCGAGTCTTTTCTCGCTTATATTTGTGATGTTTGGGTGAAGAGTTCATTGCTTGACTCTATTTTTCTAGTTCACGAGTTTCCTAATGTTTCACCTACTGATCTGCCTGGAATTCCATTTGCTCATGATATTGAGTTTGTTATTAATCTTGAGTCGAGCAACTGACCTATTTCGATGAGGCCTTACGGTATGGATCCTGTCAAGCTTAAGGAGTTGAATTCTCAGCTTTAGAATCTTCTTAGTAAGGTTCATTAGATCGAGTGTGTCTTCTTGGGGAGCTCCTTTATTTTTTGTGAAGAAAAAAAATCTCTTTATGCATATGTGTATTATCTATAGGAATTTTAATAAGGTGATAATGGAGAACTGGTATGATGATTTATTTTTCTAGCTTCAGGGTGAAGTATGTTTTCAAAGATTAATTTGAGGTCTAGTTACTATTAGTTCATGATTCGGGATAAGGATATCCCAAAGGTAGCCTTTCAGACTTGTTATGGTCATTATGAGTTTCTAGTGGTGTCTTTTGGGTTGACTATTCATAGTTAGTCCATGCCTACATCTCCGACTGAGGTTCATAGCTTTATTGGTTTGGTTAGTTACTATAGGTGGTTCATTGTTATTTTTCCTTCTATAGTAGCGCCTATGACTAGATTGGTTCAGAAGAAGGTTTCATTTTGATGAGCAAAGAGTGTGAGTTGAGCTTTTGAAAGCTCAAGGGATTTCTCACTTCAACCCTAATTTTAGCTTTTCCTATTGAGGGTGAGGGATTCACAATATATTATGATGCTTCCGGTGTTAGTTTGGGATGCGTGTTAATGCAGTAGGGTCATTTTATTGCTTATGCTTTAAGGTAACTGAAGGTGCACGAGCGCAACTACCCCACTCATAATTGGGAGTTGGTGGTGGTAGTTTTTATGCTTAATATTTGGAGGAATTATCTTTATGGTGTGCATTATAAGATCTTTAAGGATCATCATAGTCTTTAGCATCTTATGACCAAGAGAGAGCTTAACTTTTGACAATATAGATTGATGGAGTTGCTTAAGTAATATGACATCTGTATCTTATATCATCTGAGCAAGGCAAATGTGGTAGCAAATGTCTGGATTCAGAATGCGGCGAGTATGGGTAGCTTGGCCTATATTTTAGTTTCTTAGAGTTTGTTGGCACGAGACATTCAGTCCTTAGCCTACTTGATGGTGCGACTTGATATTTTAGACCCTAGGAGGATTCTTGCTATTGTTGAGGTGAGGTATTCACTATTTAACTAGATTCAAAGTCACCAGTTTGAGGATAAAATACTTTACATCATTTATGATTAGGTGTTGAGTGGTGAGTCCAAGAGGGATACGATTAATATAGAGGGTATTTTGAGGTTTGATGGTCGTATTTGTGTTTCGAGGGTTGATGGCTTAGTTTGGTCAATCTTGTATGAGGCTCAAAACTCTAGATATTCTATTTACCCGGGTATATCTAATATGTATTGGGATTTGAGGCAGCATTATTGGTGAAGTGGCATAAAGAGAGATGCAGAAGACTTTAGTTCATTACCTATATTGTCAGCAGGTGAAGGTCGAGTATCAGAGAGACCTGGTGGATTAATTCAAAGGTTGCCCATTCCTGAGTGAAAGTAGAAATAGATTACCATAGACTTTGTTAGTGGATTACGTCGCACCTTCCATGGTTTTGATTGCATTTAGGTCATTATGGATTGGTTGACTAAGTCAACACACTTCATTCCCATTAAAATATCTATGATTGTAAGAAATTTTATTTGCATGGTATGCCTATATCTATCAGTTCAAACTGGGGTTCAGTGTTAATTTCTAGATTTTGTAAATCATTTTAGGAGAAGTGTAATCAGGTGGATCTTAGTACAACCTACGAATCTTAAATCGACAGGCAGTCAGAGTGGACTATTTAGGTTCTCTAGGATATGCTTTGAGCCTATGTTATAGATTTTGTAGGTCAGTGCGAGTAGCGATTAGCCTTGACAGAGTTTGCATATTATAATAGCAGTTATTTGAGTATTGTTATGTCACCTTTTAAGGCCTTATATGGTAGGAGATATCATTCTCTAATTGGATAGTTTGAGATTTTTTAGATTAGGCCCCATGGTACTCACTTGCTTTAGGAGTCATTGGATAGAGTTAAGGTGATTCTGGATAGGTTAAGGGTAACTTAGAGTAGGCAAAGAGCATATGCAGATCATAGACTTTGTGTATTAAGGTCTGAAGTTGGTGATCGTGTATTCCTCTATGTATCGCCCATGAAGTGTA
The DNA here is from genome assembly GCF_002878395.1 of Capsicum annuum. Lineage (NCBI taxonomy): Eukaryota > Viridiplantae > Streptophyta > Magnoliopsida > Solanales > Solanaceae > Capsicum > Capsicum annuum. The sequence goes on along the minus strand of NC_061118.1, from coordinate 25,296,068 downwards.
TGATGAGGTTCAGAAGGAAAGCCAAGTTCAGTCCCAGATATATTAGACCTTTTGAGATTCTTTCCGGAGTTGGTGAGGTGGCATATGAGTTTTCCTTACCCCAAGATTTTGTTGTTGTCCATCCGATTTTCCATGTTTCTATGTTGCGGCAATACATTCTAGATCCATCGTATGTGCTTAGAAGGGACTCTGTTCAATTGGATGAGCGGTTGACCTTCATGGAGGAGCTTGTGCTCATTCGGCTAGTAGTGTCAAGAGACTGCGTACTAGAGAGATTCTTCTAGTTAAGGTTAAGAGGAGGCACCACCTAGTAAAGGAGGCTACTTGGGATATCGAGAGAGTGATGCGGACCCAGTATCCTTACCTTGTAATGACCCAGATCTTGGCCCTTGAAAATTTCTTTACCTTTGAGCTCCCGACCTTCATTATGACTTGACCATATGAGTCATATGTTACCTTGATGGGTTAGGTAGCCTTAGTCATAGGGTGTCTAATGGATGGTGTTTGGGTTTCTGCCTTAGTTATGACTTGGGGATATGAGTTGCAAGTACTGGTGATGGGCCATTAGGATGAGCCATAACAATGGCTTGAATCTACACTACATACGAGTGGCTCAGTAAGAGCCGCAAGGATAGGTTATGAGTCGTGAGGTGAAATCATAGATTGTCCAGTGTCTAACCTCTTTGAGTTTTGTGTTGCCTACATCTTGACCTTACAAGTCATAGGGTCTGGTTATAAGTTGGGTGGTTGAGTTTTAAGGTTGACATTGGTTTTTGGTCACTGACTTATTTACGACTCGTGGTCACGAGTTGTAAGGTGTGGCCACGAGTCAAGGGGTTGACTCATACCCAAAGGTGGGTTTTTCAAGCTTTTAAGTTGGGGGCACTCTGGATAGTTCCACTTTAGCCTGTTGGACCCCACGACTTAAAACCTTCCTTGGGACTTCATTATCACATCATTCCCAGTAAAATACTCCCAAAATTATATCTTAATTTCTCTGTTCAAGCTAAGGCTAGGGTTTTGAAGAAAGTGATCATCTAGGGTTTTAAGGGTGTTATCATTTCCAAATTTCTTGGTATTTTAGGCATGTCTCCCTCATTATTATTTTATTAAAAGTAGATATTTTAATGTATGGCTTTTATGGTATTGTTATGGTTTTGAAATAATGGTTAGGGGTTTTGGATGCTTATCACTGAATAATGTTTTCCCTTGGTTTAATTATTGTTTTCCATGTTTTAACTATGGTTTTGAACATGTGGCTACATTGGTATGGTGGTTGAACTTGATAATGGTAATTTTCTCTAAACTTGTGACTTTTGAAGTGGTTATGACCCCAAATTTATACTGTAAAATTAGTTGTAGTTATGAGAAAGGTAGGAAATTGAATTAGGGGTACAATGGAATCCCCAAAGAGTTTGGTCTGACTTATTTCTTGAAACTAATGCATGGTATAAATGGTTAAATGGTTAAGGATGGTTTGGAAAACCTTCTAGGGTACACTGGAATCCCCAAGCGAATAATTTATGAAAACCTTATGGGGTACAAGTGAATCCTCCAAGTGATTTTAATAATGAAGTCTGCAGGATACATGGGAATCCCCTAAGTGTTGTCTTAATGACATTACTTGCAAGCTATAGTTGGTATGATGATACCTTTTGATAATTCCATAATAATTGACTCTTGAAATTGGTGGTTTGGTTATGTGTTAAATGTTTTAATTGGGCAATAATAGGGTTATGATAGCAAGTCTTGAAGGGTTGAGTCTGAAGGACGGACACTAGAAACTCATGTTTGCCAATGTGAGGGTTGGTTTTGATGACCATGTGCTTATGGAGTACAAGGGAATCCCTCAAGACTATAAACGTATATATGTATTATGGGGACAAGGGTACAAGGGAATCCCTAGCCATCTGTGATAGCTCTGATTCTTGCGGCTATACACACTGGGGCCAGTTCAGGGGGTAACAGTGGACCCATATAGCTTATGGGTGGATTTATAATGGTAAAGCTACGCAACCCAGGCTAATGTTTTAAAATTCATGCTAAACCTTTTTCCCTATCCCAGCATGGTATATATGTATATATGTAATTGCATATGGTTATTAGTATTGGTTTGATTTGCTTTTTAATTAATGGCATTACTTTATCTTTATCCCTGAGTTACATGCTAGCGTTCAACCTGCTAATCATCTTCGGGTGCTGTATCCCTATGTGATGCAGGAATTGGCTATAATTCTACTTCTCTTGCTCAGTGACTTGGTGATTCGGGGACAGCTTTAGAGTTAGACATAGGTGGTGAGCTTCCACACTCCGAAAGACCCCATTTCATGCTTTGGATTTCTTTATGTCATTATTATTTCTTTGGTTTTAGTTTTGGATATGGCCGAGGACAAATCCTAACTGGATAATCCTTTGGTTCTGAATGGAGGCTTTGTTGGACTACTATGGGCATGGGCGGTGTCGGTATTTGTACTAGCATTGGTATTGGTATTGGTATTAGGATTTGGGATTGGATGGTTAATTGGTTGTGGATTTTGGTTTTGGTTATAGACTCATTACAATGTCATTAATTTGATGTTATCTTATCTTGTTATATGTTCGGAATTCATCCGACATCGAGTGAAGGATGGTCAATGGTTTAGGTATTGGGGGTAGTCTCCGGTCATGGTTGGACTTAAGATGCCTGACATGGCTAGACCCTAGTTTGGGTCATTTCATATTGGTGCCAGATCCCTAGGAATTGGGTGTCCACAAATCCATGTTGAGTAGAGTTTCTTTAAAGGGTGTGTAGCACACCACACTCATAAGGGAGATGGTATGAGACATTTAGGAATGTTTCTCTTTCTTGTATTCTATTTTTAGGTTATAGAGTATAAGGTCCTGGAATCTTCTCTAATTCCCATTTGTTCGCTTTTCAGTTCATGCCTCCCAGATGATTTGAATCTCCTGGATACTTCTCTAACCTACTCGAGGACAATGGTAATAGATGACACCCTACTTACGGGGTTCAGACCTGGTCTAGGGGTCCAATTCCTAATTTCTATTCTTGAGTTCCATTGGTCCCCTTCAGTCATTCTTGAGCTTCTCAGACTGGCGTTATAAATTTTGAGTTTTGTCAGTCTATTCATATGTTGGCTTAATTGGTAGCTTTTTAGTCTGATCATAGTACTTCTGTTACTTTATCTTCCGAGGCATCAAAGGTTGGTCAGTTTATGAGGTTGAGCCCTCCCATATTCATTGGTGTTAAGGTCGAGGAGGATCCTCAAACTTTCCTTAATGAGATAGAAAAGATCTTCTGTGTGATGCATGCCACAAATATGGGAGGCATAGAGCTCGCCACCGACCAATTAAAAGATGTAGGATATTAGTGGTACGAGGAATGAGACCTGTCAAGGGGTGACTATGCTGAGTCAGTGGGGTACATTGGACCCCCCCTAAGTGTTGGATTAGGAATACTTGTGGGGTACAAGAGAATAATTTATGAAAACCTTGTGGGGTACATAGGAATCTCCCAAGTGATTTTAATAATGGAGTCTGTGAGGTAAATGGGACCCCCCCTAAGTGTTGGATTAATGACATTGCTTGCAATCTATAGTCGGTATAATGATACCACTTAATAATGCCATAATAATTGACTCCTGGAATTGGTGGTTTGTTAATGTCTTAAATGTTTTAATTGGGCAATAATGGGGATTGCGATCGCAAGCAATGATAATGTGAGTCCAAACGATGGACATTGGAAACTCTTGTTTTCCAACGTGAGGGTTGGTTTTGATGACCATGTGCTTGTGGATTACAAGGGAATCCCCCTAAAATATACACGTATATATGTATCATGGGGGGGACAAGGTACAGGGAAATTCCCAGTCATCTATGATATCTTCGGTTCGTGCGGCTATAAGCACTGGGGCGCGTTCAGGGGGTAACACTGGACCCATATAGTGTTTGGGTGGATTTATGAAAGTAAAGCTATTCAACCCAGGCTATTATTTTAAAATGCATTCTAAACCTTGTTCTATAATACCCCGTATTTCCCTAGCTTAATTTCACTCTTAGTACATGAGTTATCCTATATAAAATTTTTAAAATACTCAGTATTTTTCAGTTTAAAGCCTACCATTGAGTAGGAAATTTAATTAGCTTTCCAACGATACAAATTAGCTGAAATTCGATACCCGGGTGAAGAGTTAGAGCCATTTTCTAAGATAGTGTACCACCTGGAACGTCAGCGCAAAGGCGAAGCCAAGCCAAATGGCAATTGTCACTTTCTAGTGCTCTATTGTCATTTTCCAGTGTTTCATCACGATACCACTGCATTGCGTCGATATCCCAGTTACCAGTTGTCAGTTTCCATGGGGGACCGCGATTGTGCCGCATCGCGCAATAGCCAAATTCTCAAATATCAATTTTTAGTGACATCGCGCCACGTTGCGCCAGGGGGTAATTTCAGAAATTTTTGAAGGAAATCCAAAGTTTCATCCAGGGTTAAATTGGTCCTTTCCCATAATTTTAATCCGCCTAGGTATGGTATATAAGCCCTAAAAACCTTTTAAGCTCATTGTTTAATGGTTTTCCCCCAAATCAACAAACTCCCTCTCTCAAATTAGTAAAACCCTAACTTCAAGAAATCAAGAACAAGCCTAAGAATTTCCTTCAAGAGTCTTCTTGAACTAATACTCCAAGGTATGTTGGGTGTTCATGTATAGGTTCCTTTCACCTATAGAGTCCAAAAACCCCTTTTTTAAAACATACAAGATCTTAGATTTAAGATTTCCATGTTTGAATTAGATTAAATTCATGTTTATGATATTAGTTTGTTTTCAATCCATGATTATGATAAGATTCATGAAACTAGAATAGCATTTAGGGGGAAATATATGAATTGCATGTTAAACCCATGAAATTGCAAATTTGGACATTGTAGTTGCCATGTTTATATGTTATCCATGATTATGTGCATTAAGTTGTGCTCCCTAAGTGTTTGATAGAATGTTCATGTGAATTAGATGATGAAATCATGACATTCTAGTATACGTACAAGCCTATTTCATACAAGTGTTTGATAAAATGCCTATGTGAATGAAATATTGACATTAAGCCATGATAGCATGTATTCCCCATCCATGTACAAATAAATGCATTACAAATGTTTGCTAAAATGTCCAATGAGTGGATTGTGGTCTAGTACCCATTATTATGTATTAAAGATTATGCTATGCTTTATTTTTTTCATGCTATCGAGTCCTGGGGGTATTTTATACCAGACAATTTAGTTGTTTACCTTGAGCCAGTGTCAGTTACAGAGTAGTATTAGTCATGTCACGATCAGTAGAACTCAGTAAACTCAGTCAGTTACAGAACTCAAGATAACTTAGTAAATTATGTATCAGTCTAATCTAGTCCAGTATACTCTGTTGAGTGTCTTTTAGTTGGGAGAAGAATTTAACACCGAGCGAGTGCAGAGATGAAGGTTTCCCTATTAGAGAGGCAAAGTCGTTAGTAGAAGTTCCTGTACTCTAGAACTGCGTAGTCAGCGCAGGATGAGGAGTCACCCATCAAACTAGGCTTGACTACCTCCGAGAGGTCACCCATCAGATTAGGCTTGGCTCTGCTCAGATGTCACTCGTCAGTTAGGCTTGGCATCCTGGTTTTCCAGTGTTAGTACCCGTTGCACCATATTAGAACCCTACCAATTGGGGGCACAGGTTGGACCCCTATCAGCTCATATTTGGGGCATGTCGGTTAGATAATTACCCCCCACAGTTTCAATTTCAGTCTTCAGTTTAGAACTCAGTTTAGTTTTATAGAATCAATACTATCAGACACAGTCAATCAGTATCAGTAATTCAATTATCAATAACTTCAGATTTTAGTTACTCAGTTATCAGGACTTAGTACTTAGCTTCAGAAAATCTTAGGTATAGTATATATCTATATATTTATATATCTATGTATGTCCTTAGTATGGCATACTCAGTGATTTTAGTAGTATCAGTCATTCACGTTTTCTTATATTCAGTTACTCAATATCATTCAGTCAGTTACTGTTCATGCATATAAGCCCTTGCATTCAACCTTACCTCATCTAGCATACTAGTACATTCAACTTACTGAAGCATACTCTTTCTTTGCACTATGATGTCTTATATCATAGGTTCGAACCCTCAGGTTCCCGACCATGCTTAGACAAATCCAGTCAGCAGTCACAAATTTATAGTGAGTCCTCATCTGTGGAGGATATTCTTTTATTTCAGTATTTTAGTAGTTTCAGTATTTCATTTGTTGAAGTTAGTTGGGTGCTTGTCCCATCAACTCCACTTTCATACAGTTCATATTAGAGTCTTTTAGACTAGATTTTTAGATAGTATTTAGTTTTACGGATTGTTATTTCAGATGCAATATTTTATCAGTATTTTAGATTTTGAACCTCATGGCATTTCATTCTAATTCCTCAACTATTTCAATATTATTATCCAGTGCTCACAGTAGAAATCAGTCATAGGTTAGCTTATGGTCCTTCGGGATTGTAAGCACCGTGTGACGATTAGGGGTAGTCTCAGGTCATTACAAACTTGGTATCAGAGCCTAAGGTTCAACAGAGTCCTAGGGAGTCTGAAAATTGTATCAAGTAGAGTCTTGTGCATGGGTGTGTAATGCGCCACACTTATGGACAAGATGCTATGAGAAGTTTTAGGAAAAGTTTCCCTTATTTCAGTATTCATGTCAAGCAAGTGCATATAAGCTTAAGTTAGACTCTCAGTCTAATCCTTTCCTTCCTTTTGGTTATAGAACATGTCTACCAAAAAGACTAATAGAAGAAGAACTGGAAATCAGTCAGCACCTTAGCCCATTCAGGAAGATCCCCTGGAGGAGCATGTCTCTCATGCAAAATTCAGAGATATTTTCACTACTTTAGCCTATTTAGTAGTAGCTCAGAACAACCTACAGGATGTTGTCCTATCTAGGCTTGGGGTTCATACTCAACAAAGCAAAAGGGAGAAGCGTACAAGGAAAGATAGAGAGGATAAAAGAGTCAGAATAAGTTGTTTTTGGCCAGGGTCAGAGAGTGGTAACCGCTTCCAGTTCCATCAAAAATTCTCATTCCCAAATCATCCTGTAACTAGTGCACCAGTGCCAAAGTTTAGAAATAACACTAGAGGTAGCATGTCAAGCTCTTCGCCTTAGGGTAGCATGAAAAGAGGTCGTACCTACCTACTTTTAGAAGAATGTAGTAGAAACCATGAGGGTGTCTGTAGAGCTGGCAGCGATGTATGTTTTGGATATGGCAAGCCAGGCCACAGGATGCAGATGTGTAGAGTAATGGCTCAGAGGGGAAAAGATTTGCTCCAACAAGGTTAGTCCAATCGTCCTTCAGCTTAATTTGGTTGCCCGAACCAATAGGGTGCCACTTCCAATGACACCAGTAGGCAATGCCCAAATAGGCTTTATGCCCTTCAATCTCGACAAGATCAAGAAAGTTCTATTGACGTGGTCACTAGTATGTTATAGATCTTCCATTTACATATTCATGCCTTATTAGGTCCAGGAGCTTCTTTGTCTTTTGTAACTCCTTACATAGCGGTCAACTTCAAAGTCAAACTAGAAGTCTTAACAGAACTATTCTCACTCTCTACCATAGTGGGTAAGCCTATCATGGCCAGACGAGTATACAGAAATTGCTCGATTTCAGTATTCCAAAAAATTTCTTCAGTTGATTTCAGTAATAAAGTCGTTCCATTTTAGTTTTCTGATGGGCCAATCATTGAATGAAGGGGGTAGTACCTCATTTTCAGCTGATTTAAGGGGGTAGTACCTCAGTTCCATCTCATTCTTCGAGGGACAAAATACCCCAAGGGGGAGATGAACAATGGTCTATCCCATTCTAGTTTCTCTTCATGTAACAAATCCAATTTAGAGTAGTGGGTACTAATAAGTTGACCCTCAAGTTCTTATCTCAGCCATATGACATGTATCCAAGAAATCAATTCAGTTTATGATATTTAGTTCATGTATCACATTTCAAACTCAGTCACGTTTTCATGTTCCCGTTTATGCATGTTCAGTAAATGATCCTAGGTTCAATAGAATTCTCAGCTTAAGGTGACAGTCTTTCTTAGTTTTACTCAATTCCATGTCCAGTTACAGTTATAAACTTGGTAGCCTTTACCATTGCATATTCAGTCATCCATTCATGAATCAGTTCAGTCATGTACTCATGCATCAGATATGAATGTTCAGTATGAAAACTCAGTTTATCAGTAGCTTCAGTCATGTATTCCATGCATCAGATATACATATTCAGTAGGAGAACTTAGCCTGTCAGTAGTTTAGGCATGTAGTTATGATTTAGTGTACATGTTCAGTGTGTAAACTCAGTCTATCAGTCTTTCTCAGCTTAGTTAGCCACATTTAAGGATGAATATTCCCAAGGGGGAGATATTGTAATACCCTGTATTTTCCTATCTTAATTTAAATCTCAGTACAGGAGTTATCCTATATAAAAAAATTTAAATACTCAGTATTTTGAATCTTAGAGCCTACCATTATGTAGGAAATTCAATTATCTTTCAAACGATATAAAATTCACCCAAATCTGATAGCCGGGTGAAGAGTTAGAGCTATTTTTGTAAGACAGTGTACCACCTGGAACGTCAGCGCGTCTCGGAGCCAAGCCAAATGGCAATTGTCGCTTTCCAATGCTCATCACGATATTGGCACATCGTACCATAGGCTCAATTCACAGTTGTCAGTTTTTAGTGAGGGACTGTGATTGTGTCGCGTCATGCCGCAGGCTAAATTCTCAAATGTCAATTTCCAATGACATGACGCGATAGCGCCGCATTGGGCCAGGGGGCAATTTCAAAATTTTTTGATGGAAATCTAAAGTAGGGCAGCATATCGGTCAGTTCGATTCGGTTTGAAATTTATTGGTTTTACTTATTCATTATCGGTTTGTCTATATGCTAAACCATTAAAAAAACATTAAGATATCGGTTTATCGGTTTTTAATTGTTTACGGTTCGGTTATTGGGTTAACCGTTAACATTAAACATATATAATTTAAAGTCCAAAACTATTAAGCTACTACAAACTGCCTACTGTGGACTGCCTAATGCTCTTCCTATGCAAAAAGCCACAAATATAAATTAGAATATAAAACATTCAAACTAATTAACTAAAGTCATAATTTAAAAACAGTCTACAGGTCTAGCACAAACAGAATAGGAAAATCCAAAGAAACAGTCACTCAATTTGAAAATTAAGTTCAAATTACAAACATAGTAATAATACTAATTATTACTCAAGTCTTAAACTACAAGCACGATACTGCATCCTCTCCAAACAATGATTAACATGAGCTCTCAAGCACCAAGTCCCAGTATGTCGTGGATGGTAATTATAAATATAATCACAATGAATACACTTCACTTTGCACCTCCCATCATCATCCTCTTCAAGCTTTTCATACTGATTCCAAACAGGTGATCAAATTTTAGGACCACGACTTTGAGACATGGTGAAACCTAATTAATACAGAAATAGTGATATTAGAATACCCCAAACTTAGCACATTCACCAAGTATAGACAAAATGTTTTAGTGATCTTTTTGAAAAAAGAAGTACCTTGATTAGAGGCGGCTTTAGGGATTCAAGTTTCATGGAAAAACTTTCTTTAATTAGATAATATATAAAGCATGACAAAAAATGACACTGTAATTGGAAAAATATCCAGAGATAGACGAGGATAAGATACAACATGCAACAAGAAAGGGAAAGGACAACTTTCCATTGAGGTTACTGAATCTTAAACAGAAATATAACAGATCAACTAGATGTTGACTGATAACAGCCCATTCTTTTCTGATATATGGATCCATTTTATCCAGTTCATCATTGAACTTACCCAACCAAAGGGGATATATAATTGGACGACATTACTTGGTGAAAGGTCGGTGTTATACATCAATAAAACAAATTTTTGAAGTTAATCTGCAGACATTTTTTGGAGCTTCCTTCATAACCAGCCTTCATGCAAAGTATTTAACCAAAGGGGACCATTCTTGAAGCTAGAATTGCAACCCTCTAATAGGACGAAAAAGGTGAAAGAAGAAAAGTACGAAACGATGACCTGGTTTTCAAGCAGTGGTCCATAACACAGTATAAGGTAAAAATAAACTGTTAAGGTGAATATAATCTTCAGTAATCAGAAGCATATCCTGGGTAGTTTGAACTTTCAGTAGCCCCCAAGAAGATCAAACCATTCAAAATTTTGGATAACAGAGACAGAAGTCTCAACAATAAAGATAAAGCACAAGACAAGGAGGAGGTAAATTGAGTACACCACTAAACTACAGATTTCATTAATAAGCATCCCAGAATGTAATCATTATACAATTCAATTTGAATTTGCTGCTGAACTACTCCTCGATAAACCTTCATTTTGGCTTTATCAGAAATAATTAGAACTGGATATTCATGCAAAGTTTTCAAGTATGTGAAGAAAGATCATAAAGTTCTGTACTTCACCAAGAACTCTTATCTTACTGCAACATTAGAAAATATTGCTTATTTGACTAGTTACAGGCAGATGGATTGAAATAAATTCTATAATAAGGCACTGGTGGATTGAAAAAGATGCTATAGATTTTGTATTTACCTTGTTCAAGTTGCTAATATTTCATCAATGCTATTTCTAAGATCTTTTCCAACTTTGGCCAAATTTAAATAAATTAAAAGAACAAGTCAAGACTCAAGCAGTAAAAATATTAAATAAATAATACACCAAATATAAGGTTCATTTATTACCTTATTCAAGTTGCTCAAGAGAATCTAAATCCTCCTCGATACTTATAGGTTGTGATTCACTTCAAAGCCAATCTTGTAGACACACTAGATCTTCTACCAATTTAGGAGTTAATGAACTCCTAAATGAATCAAGAACACGCCCTCCGGTACTGAAAGCACATTCTGATACTACACTAGAAATAGGAACAGTTAAAACATCACGAGCCATTTTAGAAAGAAAAGAAAATCTAGCCGAGTTATATTTCCACCAAAGCAATACACTAAAATCGGATGTTCCAGCTTCAATATCTTCTACAAGATACTTATCCAACTCTGACTTAGAATTCCCGGATACACTTCCAGGCGTGTGTCTACTCAACTCCTCATAAAAGTCACCAATATTAATCGTAGAGTTTGAACTAGAAGCCTGTACTTCTGAAGAACTACCACCTTTGTCTTTTGAAGCAGACGATGAATACTAATTAAAAAATTATTTCATGTACTCTCTCACATCTTTTTCTATATTTGGTGCACTATCCCCAAACATCTTCTTAAGTGCAAAACTAAGAGTGGTAAATTTGTGACGAGGATCCAAAACACAAGGTATAAAAAGCATCTTGTTCATTTTTGTTGGATCACCCCAATATTTTTCAAATTTTTTCTTCATGTTTGTTGTCATGTGAGCCAATACATGGTCATCAATTGATATCAATTTTGTCAAGCAAAAACCAACTTGACAAATTTCAAGAAAATGAATATTTGATGTAATATACAATGATCCAGAAACCTACAAAGCGAGATTAAAAGATAATTCAAGAAATTTTGCAATTCTTTTAATGCTATCCCAATCACTACTCAAAAGTGTACCTGCAGGTTGTTCTTCATCCATAATATCACTATCACCATCACACACATGGATATAGCCAAACTCGAGATGATGTCCCAAACTAATATCACGATCAGCATAATTCAAAATTGCACCCTCATATTCAATAGCCCTGTTCAATATCAAATAGGTGGAATTCCACCTTGTGGGAACATCTAAGCATAAAGACTTTTTTGCAAGATTTTCATCTTCACAACATTCCTTAAAGTTCTTCCATCTAGCAGGAGATTGCATAATGTATCTCACTGCTTGCCTAATTCGTTCAACAGAAATACTTTCTTCTTTTATACCATCTTGAATGACAAGGTTTATGATATGCGCCATACACCTAACATGAAGATGTTTACCACCCATAAGATTGGTCCCCCACTTAGTCAATTGCTTAGACAACGCAGTCACACACACACTATTTGAACTAGCATTATAAATAGTAACCATGAAAATTCGATGCAATCCCCACTCATGCAAACACTTAATAATGCCCTTCGCTATATATTCACCTCTATGGCTAGAAATTGGACAAAAATTGATGATTCTTTTATGCAAAGTCTAATTTTTATCAATCCAATAAGCAGTAATACACATATAATTGATTCTTTGAATAAAAGTCCAAGTATCAGTCATTATACACACTCTTTGTTGGATTTCCTTAAAAATGCTCCTCATTTTATTTTTTTCATCAAAGAGATCAAAATAATCATGAGTAACAGTTGTACAAGAAGGAATTCGACACAAAGGTTGTACCACTTTCATAAATTGTCTAAAGCCTTCTTTTTCAACAAATCTAAAAGGAAGCTCATCAAGAATTATCATACGACATAAAGCTTTTCTTCACTCTTCTTGATCAAATTTCCATGAAACAATTGATACATCACCCTTGTTACCCCCTGTAACCGGCTGAAATGCTATCTTTGATTGCTTTGTATCAATATTATGAGGCAATTTTTTACATCTTTTTATATGACCAAGCATTGTCGTCGTACCATGTTCTTTTGTATCAGCCAAATACTCTTGTTTACAATAATTACACACACCCTTTTTAATTCCTTTCGAATCAACTTTACTAGTAAAATGATCCCACGCAACAGATCTTTTTTTCCTTTCTTTATTTGCTTTAGACTCAACTACATTTGAATCAGAAGCTACACTCTCACCAATCACTTTATTAACTCTAGTATTTTGTGCCATCTAGTTGTATCGACGTGATTGTGATTAAAAAACAATCAAAATAAGCCAACAACAAAACATAACCAAAACTTGACAATGTTCATAGAGCATAAAAGAAAACACTGGAACAACAATAAAAATTACACTAACACAATGAGTTGTACAGACTCGAGGTCAATTCCGTCTACTAATATTAACTTGTCATCGTCTTATATCTCAATTTTTGAATGCATTTCATAACAACTATGTGATACTCCTTTGTGATTTTTTGTTTTTTTGACTACAGATACCAGAAAATTACAATGGCAACTCAAAATCATCACTAATTTACACCAGAACAACAATAAAAATTACACTAACGTGATGAGTACGATAGACTCGAGGTCAGAAATCAGAACTTAGTAAGAATTTTTGCAATTATGATTATTAAAGACGGTCCTTAGCATACTACATCAAAGATTGAGTAGAAATTAAGATAAAATCAAAACAATTTTGAACTTTAACATAAGATTGAGGCATTGAGCAGTAAGAATGAGATGGTGTGAATCATTTTTACCTGTTGAGCACAACATATCGTCTTTGTCTCTTTGGTGTGATCTTTAACATCTCTTCTTCGTATGAATACTGAGACTTGAGAGTGAGAGACGATTGACTGAGTACTGACGAGGAGAGGCGCCACTAAGAGAGAAACTGAGCAAGAGAAACGGTAAGAGTGTTTCTGTGTTTGTGAAATGTGAATTGTGAAAATACCCTAACTCCCTAAGTGGTTTCTAGCTAATTAACTTATTGATAATTGACTTATTCACTGATAGAATTATAGTGGCTATTAGGCCTTTAGGCCAGATAGTAAATGGTAATGACATTAATGGGAAATGAATAAATGGGATCAGCAGTCATGTATACTGTATTGTTATATCAGGATATTGGGTTATCGGGCCACCCAATTAAAAGGGTAAATAAACTGAGGCCCGAACCGATAACCCAATTTCAAGAATCTTTGCCCCGAACCCAACCCGATAGAGCAAAAAATTGAACCGTTAACCCGATAAACATATTATTGATTTGAGTTAACGGTTTGAACCAAAATTTACACAGCCCTAATCTAAAGTTTTATCAGGGTTAAATTGGCCCTTTTCCATAACTTTAATCCGCCCAGGTGTGGTATTTAAGCCCTAAAATCATTTAAAGCTCATTGTTTAATAGTTTTCCTCCAAATCAAAAAGCTCTTTCTCTCAATTTAGCACAATCCTAACTTTAAGAAATTAAGAACAAGCGTAAGAATTTCCTTCAAGAGTCTTCAAGAACTAATACTCCAAGGTATGTTAGGTGTTTATATATAGGATCCTTTCACCCATAGAGTCCAAGAATCCCCCTTTTTAAAACATACAAGATCTTAGATTTATGATTTTCATGTTTGAATTAGATAGAATTCATGTTTATGTTATTAGTTGGTTTTTAATCAATGATTATGATAATATTCATGAAAATAGAACAATATTAAGGGGGAAATACATGAATTCCATGTTAAACCCTTAAAATTGCAAGTTTGAACATTATAGTTTCCATGTTTATATGTTTTCCATGATTATGTGCATTAAGTTGTGCTTCCCAAGTGTTTGATAGAATGTTCATATGAATTGTATGATGAAATCATGACACGCTAGTATACGTACAAGCCTATGTCGTACAAGTATTTGATAAAATGCCTATGTGAATGAAATAGTAACATTAAGCCATGATCACATGTATTCCCCATTCATGTACAAATAAATACATTATAAGTATTTGTTAAAATGTCTCAATGAGTGGATTGTGTTCAAGTAGCCATTATTATGTATTAAAGATTATGCTATGCTTTATTTTTTTTCAAGCTATCGAGTCCTAGGGGTATTTAATACCCGATAATTTAGTTGTTCACCTAGAGCCAGTGTCAGTTAAAAAATAGTATTAGTCGTCTTACGATCAGTAGAACTTATTAAAATTAGTCAGTTACAGAACTCAGGAAAACTCAGTAAATTTTATATCAGTCCAATCCAGTACAGTATACTTTGTTTAGTGTCTTTCAGTTGAGAGTAGGATTTAGCACCAAGCGAGTGGAGGGATTATGGCTTCCCCATCAAAGAGATAGAGTCGTTAGTAGTAGTCCCTATACTCCAGAACTGCATAGCCAGTGTAAAATAAGGAGTTACTCGTTAGAATAGGCTTGACTACCTCCTATGTGTCACCCATCAGATTAGGCTTGGCTCCGCCCAGGTGTCACCCGTCAGTTAGGCTTGGCATCTTGGTTTTCAAATGTTAGTACCCATGGCATGATATTATCACCTTCCAACTGGGGTCACAGGTTAGACCCTTATCAGCTCAGATTTGGGTGATGACGGTTAGATGATTACCTCCCATAGTTGTAATTTCAGTCTTCAGTTGAGAACTCAGTTTAATTTTATAGAATCAGGATTATCTGCATGGTCAATTAGTATCAATATAGTTACTCAGTTATTAGGAATCAGTACTTAGCTTTAGAAAAGCTTAGATACAATATATATATATATATGTATGTATGTACATCCTCATATTGCATACTCAGTGATTTCAGTAGTATCAGTTATTTTATGTACTCTTATATTCAATTACTCTATATTATTTAGTCAGTTACTGTTCATACATATGAGCCCTTGCATTCAGCCTTACCTCATCTAGCATATTAGTACATTCTACGTACTGACACATACTATTTCTTTGCGCTATGATATCTCATATCATAGGTTCGAATGATCAGGTTCCCAATCGTGCTTAGACAGATCCAATCAGCAATCTCAGATTTAGTAGTGAGTCCTCATCTATCGAGGATACGATTTTATTTTAGCATTTTAGTAGTTTCAGTATTTTAGTTGTTAGAGTTAGTTAGGGATTTGTCCCATCAACTCCACTTTCAAATAGTTTAGTTAAGATTCTTTCAGACTAGATTTTCAAATAACATTCAGTTTTACGAATTGTTATTTTAGATGTTATATTTTATCAATATTTTAGATTTTGAACCTTATGGTGTTTCAGTCTAATTCAGTATCTATTTCAGTATTATTATCCAGTTTTCATAGTAGATATCAATCATGGGTTAGGTTGTGGTCCTTTGGGATCATAAGCATCGTGTGACGACTAGAGGGTAGTCTTGGGCCATTTTATGTTCCTTCTCTCTGTACGATATATATATGTATAGATGTAATTACAATGTATTATTTGTATTGGTTTGATTTGATTTTGAATTAATTACATTAATTTATCTTTATCCATGAGTTACATGCTAGCATTCACTCCACTAACCATCTTCGGGCGCTATTTCCTATGTGATGCAGGAATCAGCCATACTTTCACTTCTCCTATTTGGTGACTTGGTGATTCGAGGACAACTTTAGAGTCACGACTTCAGTGGTGATCTTTCATATTATGAAAGACCCTATTTCATGCTATGACTTTTTTATATCATTATTATTTCCTTGGTTTTGGTTTTAGCTATGATCGGGTACATGTCATGACTGGATAATTTTTTGGTTCTGGCTAGAGGGTTTGTTAGACTACCATAGGAATAGGCGGTGTTGATAATTGTACTAGCATTGGTATTGGGATCTGGTATTGGATGGTTAATTGGTTGTGGATTTTGGTTTTGATTATAGACTAATTACAATGTCTTTAATTTGATGTTATCTTATCTTGTTATATATTCGGAATTCATCAAACATCAGGTAAATGGTGTTCAACGATTTGGGTATTAGGGGTGGTCTACGGTCTTGATTAGACTTGAGATACTTGACACAGCTAGGCCCTAGTTTGGGTCATGCCACACCTGTTTGCGGCTTCAGGTACATCCTAATCCTTTACTTTTGCATATGAAAGTTCTTTTAGTAGTGGATAATGTAATGACCCTCTAGGTTATTTTCTATATTTCCACTTGTTTTTGCCATTTATATCTTTCCCATTGCTGCTCCAAGTCATTTATGACTTACTAGAACTGAAAGTTTGATTATCAGGCAGTTCTTTTGGGTTTTAGAGATAATTCTTTATTTTGAAGCCTTCAGTAGTTTGAATTTTCTACCAGGCAAAAATATTAGTCAAAAAACCTCGTATGCTAATTCTAATTATTCCAACATCTCCGAAACATCAATTTTAGGCTATGGGGACCCTTTGTCCATGTCTCGAGGCTCCCAAACTAATTTTAGGTCATTGGTCGGAAGTTAGGAAAAAACAAAAGTGGGTATGAGACCCACTTTCCATTGAAATAACCTTATATGGGAATTTATACTTCTCCATTGAATCCAGAACGTCGAATTTGATAGTTTAGCATAGACTATTTTCATAAAGGGGATTTTATATGAATCCTGAGGGGTTGGCAGAGACTTGGAATTTCTACAAGTCACACTAGTGTTGGTGCATTGCATACGCGATGCTTCTGATCGCTTAAGCGATTTGCCAAACCTCATCAAATATCTCTTAAGAGAGTGTGTCTCTTAAGTAATGGCTTGGTAGTGGGGAAAATATTTCATATGTAATACAAATTTCGCATACACGACACTTGCTCAGCCAGCCAGATACCATGTAAGCATTTGGTCGATAAAATAAGTGATGGTGTTCCATACCAAAAGTATCTCATAAGCGACCCGAAGTTTGCTTAAGTGATACTCGTGCACCGAGGAAGGGTATAAATACCCCACTTAGACCATTTTTCTCCATTATTCATCCACTCCTAAGATATTGGAACCCTAAGAAATGAGAAATCTTGGGGAAAACATTTGTGGGTGATTTTGGATCTTGGATGGAGATTATTTATTAGTTTCTTCTTCTAATTTTTTGTAAGCATCTACCTATTTTAGGATTAAATCCTTATTTTCTACTAAGACCCCTAAAACCTTGGTGGCCAGATTCTAGCACCGATAGGGTTTAGATTTTACCTATTTTTAGGGTAAATGTTCCTTAAGCATAATTGGCATTGTGTTGGTTTCGAATGTGCGATTTTGCGAATGGGCCCAACATGGGTTTTTTACGTAATTTTGGACTTGAAGAACAATAGTGAAATATGGATATCATTTTTCTCATTTTGATTATTAGATTATGAAAAAGCTTCTCAAAAAGAAAAATAAGTGATTTAGTGAATTCGTAGGGCTTTTCTTTGGTGTCCAGGTATACTAGGTTTACCTTCTTCATAGATTGAGCTATTTCGTAGTATGATTATGATGTTATGCTAGATTTGGGATAGAATATATGTAGTGGAAATATGATTTTAAAATATTTGTGGGTTAGTGGGACTATTTAGGCTATCTTGAAATAGTAAATTAGGTATAATTGACTTAGTTGCTCATGCTTTTGGTAGAATTCCTATCTTAGGACTAATTAAGTCTTGTTTAAAATCTAGAAGTGGATTTAGATACCTTATCCTAGTCCAGGGTAGAATTTTCCTTATAATGGACTTCAGGGATTATAAGTGGGCCCCTCTAGCCTGCCGTAGGCCCAGATTTAAGCTAGTTTTGGTAGGCCTTTATACTATTGTTTTACCATTCAAAATGCTTATTATGATATTTTGAGGAGATTATATACTTAATATATATGAGTATTTTAATTTGGGAAGTTATTACTAATTACTGTAAAACCCGATAGTTATTGATATTGATAGTGACTTTCAGTTCAAGTTCAATAATAGATTATGATATTGGTAATATGAGTTCTGGTTTGAGTCTGACTATTGATGATAATACCGATAATTTGAGTTTTGGTTCGAGTCTAGCATTGAGAGTTCTTTTATGATGTGATATGGCATGGATGGGTTCTGGGTTATGGAATGAGGGTTGATAAATTATGGCTACTTGGTTATTTACCTTTATTGATTGTACGCGCTAGGGTATGGGAACCTACATCGGGTTATTTACTTTTCGGCACTTATTAGCTTATGGGGGCCAATTTAGTAGATATAGTTGTGTGATCTTTATGTTATCATCTCATATGCATTTATTTATATATTTATGTATAATAGTATTGGAGTTAATTTCTAGGGTTTCCCTTTTATATTGACTTAGCTTATTTTATCTCATATTTTATCATATTTATATCGTGATTTAGCTTAGTCGTCTAATAATTCCTATAGTGTACCCGTGGTTTTGGTACTCATACTGTACTTCTGTACCTTTTTGGTGCAAATTTGAGTACTAATTGTCGTCGTTGATTTAACAACCATATGGTATTGATTTTCTAAGATAGTGTGAGCTCTCGAAGTCAGAGTTGTCCCTTTTTCCTTCTACTTCTATGTCTAGTCTTTCATTTTCTAAGACAAATTGTATTTGGCTATTTTAAAACTTGCGGTGTATTTTTAGTAGATTTTGTACCGACACTACTAGGTTGTGAAATGGTTGTCTAGGCTTTATCAACCCTTGAATTATATTTGTTGTCTTATTATTTTTACAAGTCCTAAATTGTTAATTCCAGATGAGGCCATTTCCCACCAAATTAGACTATTGCCTATTGTCATGACCCGAACCAGGTCCTAGCCGTGACGGGTATCTCAAGTCCACCAAGGACCGGAGACCACCCTCTTTGCCTAGACAAATAGAACATAACACACCTGACAATGGCTGAATTTCGAACATATAAAAGATGGAAAGTAATAAGTTAAAAGACATTTGTGAGTGCCAACATTAATACCCAATCCACAGTAATATCCACAAAGCCTCTATATAAGAAAAAAAAACCTACGACGGGACATATCCCACCCTGACAATGACAATGACAATGTATATATGAAGTCTTCAATTCTAATTTATGGAAGGAAAACCGATGGAGTGATTAGGTCTTCCAGAGAATGGAAGATTACTATTTCACCGCAATCTACCGACTCGGAGACCACCTATCACCGTGCAAGAAATTAGAAGTGCTTTCGGATGCTGCATTACGAGGAAGATCACCATTTCACTGCATTCTGCCGACTCAGAGACCACCTATCACTATGCAGGAAAAGTAGAAGTGCTTTTTGACCCTACATCGCATGGAGATACAACGTCCGAGGACGGTTAGTGAGGTGAGCACTAACATGTTACTCAAGATAAGGATAAAATAAAGTCAGTCAAAAGTCCAATTTCAAATTCATTATACATGTTCACATACATGCATACATATACATACATATATATATATATATATAATAGATGCTGGGGTAGGGAACAAGGTTTTCCTTGACTATGCAGCTCAACTGTCATAAACAAACACCCACAGGCTATATGGGTTCAGATCCCCCTGGTAAAAGGGCCTTAGTGCATGTTAGATGCATGAACCAGAGGTATCAAGGAAGACCATGGAATGCCCCGACCCCATGTTAATCCTAGATACAAAATATATCATTAGTGTAAACCATGAACACCGTCATCAAGACCAACCCTCAAGTCGACAAACATGAGTTTTCAGTATAAGTTATTCGAGACCCATACCTTCACGACTTATTTGTATAACCCCCATTAAGCCTAATTAAAAAAAGTTCCACATAACCCATTCATTATCTAAAGAATTATACATTAAGGCATACCACAGGTATCGTCATACCATTTTGCTTGAAAGCTCATAATCATGCCATCAAAATTCCATTTACATGGAGAAATGCCTCGACCCCTTTTGTTCATTAAATCAAGTTAGAGGAATGCCTCAACTCCTTTAGTTTATCAAATCAAATTGGAGGAATTCCTCGACCCCCTTTGTTCATTAATTCAAAACATATCCAAAAAGGCCTTTAAAATCCATGTTCATTTTTTAACCATGTACGCAATGAAATCGTGTAGGTGGGTAAATCAAACCAAGTGTTAATTCCACAATTCAAAGTCATTTACACAAGTAGGTTGAGGGAAAACAACTGTTCAAAACCAATTTCCAAGTTCAAACATCAATTTTGGGATTACCTCGACATCCATTCCAATTCGTACACCTATGCACCCCATTGGTTCAAAAATATTCCATTCGAAGCATGAACAACACATAAAAACCATGGGAAAATAATTCAAGAATCATTCATTCCAAAACCATTAACCATATCAAAATTCACACTCAAATCCATACAATTAACCATTTAAACACACATGTTTTGACAACATAAGTTTTAGGGAAGAGTAACATGCCTGAAAGTATCACAACTATAGAGAGAAATCACCCTTAAGATCCCTAATTGACCAAATTCTTGAAAACCCTAAGTGTTCTTGACCTTGGAGATTTGAGAGTGATTAAGAAGTTATTTTGATTTATTTCATAGTGATAATGATACCCTAAAGGGGTTTTAACTCATGGGTCACGATTGGGGAAGAGGAGAAATGTCCAAAGTGCCCTTAAAGAAATATTGAAAAATTATCGCCCAATCACTATGGGCGACCTTACGACTTATGACCTCCAGTTGTAGTCTAGAAAACATCTACGGGAACCCATACTAGTCTAATTATAGGTCGTACCATATGACTCATACTCAGACATTACGACTAGTTTTGTCAAATCGTAGGCAAGTCAAAATATTTGGGCATCACCCTAGTTTGGCTATGGATGGGACTATACGATTCATATAGAGTCTTTATGAATCATTAGGAGCCAATCATAATCAGAATAGGAACTTGGAAAATCCACACCAGTCAGGCTACAATTATGGTCTTACGACCCATAATGATTCTATACGACTCATAAGGAGAGTTGTAATCTGGGCAGTAAGCACATAGGTCAAGAAATTTTAATGGATCAAAAATTCGGGGTGTTACATTCTCCCCCCCCAGTATCATTCATCCTTGAAAGATGAGTCAAGGCTTTCTTTAGCACGATTTAACCCAAAGTACAACCATACTTACCTTTAACCGAGGCTGACATCAAAGATGTTTGGGAAATACAAATATCTTAAGCACGATTATCCAATGCGGGAAACAAGAATGGAAATTTGGACTTCATGTCCACTTTGGCTTCCCAAGTAGCTTCTTCAACCTTATGGTTCCTCCATAGAACCTTCATCGAAGCCACACCCTTAGTCCTTAGATGACGGACTTGCCTATCTAAAATTTCCATCAGGATTTTCTCATACGACATAGAATCTAAAACATCAACACTCTCCAAAGGAACAGCCAAGGAAGGATCACCCACACACTTCCTCAACATTTTAACATTGAAGACCAGATGGATAGAACCCAATCTAGATGGAATCTCTGACTCATAGGCCACTTAGCCCACTCACCTCTAAACATGATAGGGACCAACATACTGGGGACTAAGCTTCCCTTTATTTTCAAACCGTATCACTCCCTTCATGGGAGATACCTTCAAGAACACCAAATCATTCACATTAAACTCCAACTCCCTACACCTCTCATCCGCATAGGACTTTTGGAGACTTTATGTAGCCTTAAGTTTATCCCGAATCACCTTTACCTTTTCTATGTCTTGGTGAACCAATTGGGACCGAATAACCTATTCTCACCAACTTTGAAACACCTAATAGGAGACCTATACCTCATACCTTAAAGGTCTTTGAAAGGAGCCATCCTAATACTAGAGTTAAAACTATTACTATACGCAAACTCTATGAGAGGCAAATGATCGACCCAGCTACCACCAAAATAAAGAACACAAAACCTTAGCATATCTTCCAAAGTCTGAATCATTCTCTTGGCTTAACCATATATTTAAGGATGAAAATCGGTGCTAAGGTTCACCTTAGTCCCCAAACCTCTCTGAAAAGAATGCCAAAAATGAGACAAGAACTGTGTATCGCGATCAGATATACTAGAGATAGGTGCACCATGCAACTTGATGATCTCTTAAAGGAAGATCTTGGCATAATCCTCCGCAGAACAAGTAGTGTTTATTAGAAAGAAGTGAGCGGACTTAGTCATCCTATCCACGATGACCCAAATCGAATCAAACTGATGGCGAGACAGCTAAAAATCATTAAAGAAATCCATATTGATCATTTCCCACTTATATACAGGCAACTCAATCTCTTGAGACAAACCACCAGGCCTCAAGTGTTCAACCTTCACTTGTTAACACATTATGTACTTAGCCACAAAATTTGCCATATCCTGCTTTATGTTATTCCACCAATAGATCTCTTTCAAATCGTATTACATTTTCATTAAACATAAATAAATAGTGTATCTCAACTCATGAGCCTTAGCCAAGATTCTCCTTTGTAACCCATCAACATCAGGAATACACAATCTACCTTGGTACTATAAAATACCGTCTCTACCAATCTCAAAATCAATTATCTTCTGGTGACCCATATCATCCTTGATTCTCATCAAAATAAGATCCAAAAACCATTTTCTCCTTTACCTCAACACCCAAAGAGGACTTTTCCACCTCT
Organism: Capsicum annuum; assembly: GCF_002878395.1. Classification (NCBI taxonomy): domain Eukaryota; kingdom Viridiplantae; phylum Streptophyta; class Magnoliopsida; order Solanales; family Solanaceae; genus Capsicum; species Capsicum annuum. Next base: position 25,272,876 of record NC_061118.1, on the reverse strand, counting down.
TGAACAATCATACCACCATCCTCAGAGTCTGAAAGTAGAAATCTAAGATAGATAAATAGTGAATATCCTTTACCAATCCTTGCTTCTCTTTATCAATATGAGATAAACATCCCATAGATAACCTGCTAAGAATATTAGCAACCACGTTAGATTTACCTGGATGTTTATGGAGACTAATATCATAGTCCTTAAGCAACTCAAGCCATCTTCGTTGTTTGAGATTTAACTCTTTGGGTGAACATGTACTGGAAGCTCTTATGGTCTGAGAAGATGTCAACATGAATACCATACAAGTAATTGCGCCAAATATTCAAAGCAAAGACTACTACCAACAACTCAAAGTCATGAGTCGGATAGTTCTTCTCATGCACGTTCAGCTGCCTAGAAGCATATGCCACAACCTTACCCTGCTACATCAATAACACAACCCATTCCCACACGGGACATATCACAATAAATAATAAGGCCATTAGTACCCTTAGGTAGGGTTAAAACAAGAGCGGAAGTCAATTTATCCTTCAACAACTCAAAATACCCTCGTAAGCGTCAGACCATAGAAACTTCACCTTCTTCTGAGTCAGTCTAGTCAATGGAGTAGCAATCAAAGAGTAACTCTCTAAAAACTTCCTATAATATCTGGCCAAGTCCAAGAAGCTTTGAATATTGGTTGGAGTCATGGATCTAGGCTACTTTTTAACCACCACAACTTTCTGTGGATCCACCATGATCCCTTTACTAGAAACAACATGACCAAAAAAAGTAACACTATTCAACTAAAACTCAAACTTTAAAAATTTATCATACAAATATTGATCCTTAAGGGTCTGCAACACTGTACGAAAGTGATCGACATAATCCACCTCGCTCTTATAATATACCAGTATGTCATCAATAAACACAATGAAAAATAAGTCTAAAAACTGACAAAAAACCCAGCTCATAAGATCTATAAACACCATTGGGTCATTAGTCAATAAAAATGACCGCCAAAAACACAAAATGCCCATACCAGGTTCGAAAAGTAGTCTTAGGGATATCCTTCTCCCTAATCTTCAACTGATGATAACCCAACCAAAGGTTAAAATTAGAAAAGTACTTTACACCCTGTAGTTGCTCAAACAGGTCATCAATCATAGGAAGAGGATAATTATTCCACACTATCGCCTTATTCAACTAGCAGTAATCTATACATATTCGAAGGGACCTATCCTTCTTACACACAAAGAGTACCGCCGTGCCTTATGGGGAAGCACTAGGGTAGATAAAACCCTTATCAAGAAGATCTTTCAATTGCTTTTTAAGATTTTTCAACTCAGCCAAAGTCATTCTATAGAGAGTGATAGAGATAGGATGAGTGCCTAAAAGAAGATCAATCCTAAACTCTATCTCCCTATCGGGAGGAACACATCATCACAAAATATTCAAAAAAACTCACATATCACAGGGATAGATCACAAGGAGGGACCCTCAAAATTTAAATCTTTAACATGCATAAGATGATAAAGATACCCCTGGGAAATCAACTTTCGAACTCTAAGATAAGAAAAGAACCTTCCCTTAGGCACTAGGGAACTCTCTTCCCATTCTATAATTGGCTCATTAGGAAATAGGAAATTGACCCTTCAGCTCCAATAATCAAGAGATTTATAGCATGAATGGAGATAATCCATTCAAAAGATAACATCAATGTCTAACATCTCCAACTCTTCCTATCACAGATTGTTACCATAAAACCCCTATAGACTCTCATAGCCATAATAGAGTCACTCATAGGGTTAGACTTAGAAAAAGGATCAGGAATATGCTCAGGACCAAAACCAAAATAAATAGCCACATAAGGGGTCATATAAGAAAGGGTAAACCCAGGATCTATAAGACAATACAAATCATAAGAGAAAAGTTTTAGCATACTAGTAACAACATTAGGAAAAGCCTCAGATTCTTGACGGGTGGCAAGTGAATATAAATGATTTTGACCAATGTCAGATCCAGAAGTAGCACCTTTTGGTGCAAGAGCTGAAGAAGATCAAGTGGGACCTTATTAGCCCAGTAGCAACACCACCGAAGGGACGGTTCTTTTAAATATGGCTTAGTTGGCTACATTTGAAACACTTATTTATCCTCTTATCACAAAAACCATGGTGGAACTAGTCATAAAACCTGGAAGTAGGATATTACAGAGCTGACTGGCTCCACAAGACTAAAATTGGGAATTTTATGCCTTAAATTGACTGTCTCTATGAAAGCAACAATTACAGGATGGCTTAGGATATGGAGAACTAGCCATAGAATATGAGCTAGAATTTCCCCACTTTTTCTTAGACCATTGTCTTTTATCTCTACCACAACTCTTCAGGCCTTCACCCTGCTCAGAATACCTAGACCTCTTACTTTTTCTTTCTCCTATTTCAACCTATTTCTTTTTTTCATCTTCAACTTGCTACAGATATACCATAAGTCTAGAGATATCTATATTACTATTCAACAAGGAGGCTTTGCACTCTAGCGCCATGTCTCGAGAAAAGCTTGAAGAAAACTTCTGCATCCTTGCCCACATGATAAACTCTAGATCAGGAGCATAACGGGATAACTGATGAAATTTTAGGGCATACTCTTTCACAGTCATCCTTCCCTATTTCAAATTCACAAAATCCTTAACTTTAGCCTCCCTCAACTCCTAAGGAAAGAAATGATCCAGTACAATACCCAAAAACTCATCCATAGTGCCAACTATACATCATCACCCCTAAATTAGTCCCACTCTTTATAGCGCTGATATGCCACATCCTTCAATTGATATATGGCAAATTCCACACCTTTAGAGTCAGAAGCATGCATAACTCAGAATACCATCTCCATCTCATCTATAAATCTTTGACGATCCTCCTTAACCTTAGAGCTAACAAAGGTCGGAAGATTAAACCTCATAAGCTTCCCAACTCAAGTAACCTTAGAAAACCTCACAGCAATACTAGCAAGACCTGATTGACATGACTAAGATATCACCAACTGGGTTAATAAATGAATAGATCGATGAAACACAACATTAGAAATATCTCCTTAGGGCGATGGACCATGATCATCATTAGCTTGGGGATCTTGAGGAGTACTAGTAGGGATTGGTAAAACTCCATATAGGGCAATGAAATTAGGATCTGGAGCCCTAGATTGGGTCTGAACTCCATACGTAGGACAAGTTTTGCTAATATTGTCCTCAGTTGGGATAAAAGAAGTTCCACCAACATCAGATCTTCAAGGAGTCTTGATCTGAAAAATAAACAAATAGAGATTAGAATAGTTTCAAGAGTTTAAACTCTACAGCCTAAAAGTAGAACACAAGAAAGGAAAACATTCTTAAATATCTCATAGCCTCTCCCTCATAAGTGTGACATGCTACACACCCATAAAAGAGACTCTACTTGACATGGCTTTGTAGACACCCAATTGACCTGAGCATAGGCTCTGATACCAACTTTTTCATGACCTAAATCGTGGCCTGTCCATGACGAGTATCTCAAGTCCACCGAGGACCAAAGACTACCCCCTTTGCCTATCCAAACAGAACATAACACACCTAGCAATGGCTGAATTCCAAATATATAACAAGATAAAAAGTAATAAGTTCAAAGACATCTAAGAGTGTCAACATCAATACCTAATCCATAGTAATATAAAAAATGCCTCTATAATAGAAAAATAACCTATGTCGGGACACGCCCCCGACCTTGACAATGATAATGAAAATGACAATGTAAATGTAAAGTCTTTAATTCCAATTTATGCAAGGAAAATTGATGGAATGATCAAGTCTTTTGGAGAATGGAAGATCACCACTTTACCATAGATGACCAACTCGAAGATCACCTATCATTATGAAGGAAAAGTAGAAGTCCCTTTAGAACTTGCATTGTGTGGGGATACAACATCTAAGGATGACTAATGGGGTAAGAACTACCATGTAACTCGGGATAGGGGTAAATTAAAAACAGTCAAAAGTCTAAATTCAAAATCACTGTACATGTTCACATACATGCATACATATATATATAATAGATGTTGGGGTAGGGAACAAGGTTTAGCATGATAGTAGAATGTTATCCTAGACTATGTATCTCAACTGTCATAAACAGGCACCCATGGTATATATTGTTCAGCTTCTTCTGCTGAAAGGGCCCCATGTGTGTAGCCACATGAACTAAAGGTATTAAGAAAGACTAGGGAATGCGCCGACCCCATGTCAATCCTAGATACAATATATGTAATTAGTGTGAACCATGCACACGGTCAAAAAGACCAACCCTCACGTTAGCAAACATGAGTTTCCAGTATAAGTCATTCTAGACCCATACCTTTATGGCTTTGCTATATAAACCCTATTAAGTCAGATTAAAATAAGCTCCACATAACCCATTCATTAATCAAGGAATTATATATTAAGTCACACCACAGGTATCCCCATACCATTTAGCTTGCAAGCTCATAATCATACCATCACAATTCACCTTACTTGGGGGAATGCCTCAACTACTTTTGTTTATTAAATAAAGTTGGAGGAATGCCTCAACCCCCTTTAGTTCATCGAATCAAATTGGGGGAATGCCTCGACCCTCTTTGTTTATTAATTCAAAACATAGACAACAAGGTCTTTAAAATCTATGTTTATTGTTTAACAATTTATGCAATGCAATAGTATAGGTGAGTAAATCAAACCAAGTGACAATTCTACAATTCAAAGTCATTTACAAGTGGGTTGAGGGAATACAATTTTTCAAAACAAATTTCCAAGTACAAATATCAATTTGGGGGACTACCTCGACCCGCATTCTAACTCCCACACCCATGCGCCCCATTAGTTTAAAAACATTCAATTCGATGCATGAATAACTCATCAAGACCCTAGGAAAAAAAATTCAAGAATCATCCATTCTAAAACCTCAACCATATCAAAATCCATACTCAAATCCATATAATTAAACCATTTAAAACATATGTTTTTCATAAAATAAAATTTGGGAAAGAGTAACATGCCTAAAAGTATCATAACTATGGAGAGAAATCAACCTTGAGAGCCCTAATTGACCAACTTCATAAATACCCTAAGTGTTCTTGGCCTTAGGGATTCGAGAGAGATTGAGAAGTTATTTTGATTGATTTCAAAGTGATAATGATACCCTAAATTGGTTTTTGGGTCATGATTGAGGAAGAGGGGAAATTTCCAAAGTGCCCTTAATGAAATACTGAAAAATTATTGCCCAATCTCTATGGGCAACTCTACGACTCGTAGGGTCACATTATGACTAGTGACCTCCAGTCGTAGTCTGGACAACATCAATGGGTACCAACACTAGTTTGACTTCAAGTTGTACTATACGAATCATACTCAGACATTACAACTATTTGGTCAAATCTTAGGCAAGATAAAATATTTAGAAATCACACTGTTTTGGCTATAGATAGAGTTTTTTTTGAGCCAATCGTAATCATAATAGAAACTTGGATAATCCATACTGGTCAGGTTATGATTTGGTTCATACGACCCATAGTGACTCTCTACGACTCATAAGAAGAGTCGTAATCTAGGCAATAAGCCCATAGGTGAAGAAATTTTCAAGGACCAAAATTTCAAGGTGTTACACCTATAGCTCCGGGATATAGTTTGGCTTACCTATTGGCGAGATAGAGCAGGTGCCATAATAACTCATAAATTAGATCATGATAATCTCAAACATTCCCACAATGCTCAACTTGGGCTTAAGGTAGAACCTTTTGTTCGACCTCTGTGTAGTGGGGAAGATGGCACTATCCTAATCATATAATTCCTATATCATAGGGTACCCTCACCAGTTATTAAAGTGCACTAGGGTAGGCTTAATTTGTAGAGTAGGCTGGATTAGTGGTGGAGGAGGAATCTCTACTGGAATATTGTCACTAGACTCTCTTTCTTCATTCTTCTTCTCATCCTTTGGACCTGGCTAAGAACCTCCATTGCCAAATTCACCACCAAATGCAACATTTTTCTCCCCTTCTTCTCTATTTTTAGGGCTTGACACTCTCTCCAAATCCTCTCCCTCTTAAGAATGGAAGGAGAGTGTGGCGGTGACTAGCTTAGAGTATTTCTCCAAGGCCTAGTAGGTGGTGGTGACTGACCTAGATTCTCCATTATGGCCTTACCCTTCTTTCCCTAGGTTAAGTTGCTCTTTGGTTCCATCAATTTTGACATGGAATATTCATCCACAGAACTTCTAAACTTATCATCCATAGGCTCATCCCTAAGTTGATGGTGGTAGGATGAGCGTGCTTTTTTGGGGTCTTCTTGATGCCCTTTGCGGAATCATTATTAGGTGTCATTGAACCTGAGAGAAGACAAAAATTTGTTAAAACTAGGAAAATAAAAGTAGAATAAGCAATAATTGAAAGTACTAACTATAGCTAGGAACCCTACGGGTCATGCTACTAGTCATCCTGACATTCGTAGAGTGGAATTCCATGCATGGTAATAGACACTGGTCACCCTACAAGTCCACCCAATGAGACATTGGGTTACCCAGTGAGTCATTGGGTCGCCCAATGACTCATAGTCTGACTAGAACAAAATTGCTCAATAATATCTATGTTCAGAAACTATGAGTCCACACTATGAGTCATCGGGTGACGCAACAACTTATATTGTGATATGTAGTATTACCAGAGATATCTCACCCTTAACCAGTTAGGTTATCAATGCCTATGAGTCACTTAAAAATTTGTTAAGTTACACGAGTCATTATGATGCTCGTAGAGACTGGAACATGTATGGTTAAGGAAGGTTCTTGTGCAAACCAATTTTTTGAGGGTAATCAAACTTTCCCTCATGTTTATCACACCCACTTAACTTCGTATATCATTCTCCACATCAATTTTTACTCTATTTTCAATTAAAAAAATTATTTATTTCTCAAGAACCCTAGTATGTATATTTTCCTTAGACGCGTAGTAAACATAGAATCCCAAGAAAATTGTAGTAATACATACATATGAGTATTGAATTTTCAATAAGATTTAGTAGACTTAGTTTGAATTGAGAAAAGATTCTAGGATTCATTAGTTTTTCTATAGCTAGTTCTTGAGGGGAGGATTTGGCCCTTTTTTTAGAGTGAGTAGAACTTAAATATGGAGTTTTAAGATAATTGGGAGTATTTTTAAGGTAGGGAAATAGGTTACGGAATGTGGAGAGAGTTTAGGCATTCAAAAAAGGAAGTAAAGGATATGGGGAATTGAATTCCCCCTTTTATTTAATGTGCCTCAAGTTGGGTTTACGACTTTTAATTTTAAGGACAACCCAGGAAACAACTCATAGTCAGTGGGTACGAGTCATTATCTCCCTCCATTTAGTAATTACACTGACCTGGGTCTCCAATCATGATGACTCAAGACGGCAAGTTTTTTTCACTGACAATGACTCATTCTGAGAGTCGTCAAGCCTCCAGAGACTACTTATTTGAAGGATTTCACCCGGTCTCCTCTTGTTGAGTCTGGTGATGAGTTGTGGAGAGTGTCTATTACTCATAGAGTCCCTTTTGGGGACCTGGCCACTAGAAGTTTTTTTGGTCTTTTCCTGTGTCTCTTAGCCCTGCACACTAAATACACTAATTACCTTAAATGTAATAAGTATAGACATATGGGTTGTCTCCCATACAACACTTTATTTAATGTCGTGGAATGACATGGCTATGTTGTATACTCAGACTTCATAACAAGACCATGGGTTGCCTCCCATACAATGCTTGATTTAGCATTGTTGCACGACGCAGTTTCCTTGGCTACTCAAACTTTTAAAGGCTTACATCAACACAAACTGTCACTTCCTCCATATTTCCTAAATAGTGCTTAACATATTTCCTGTTTATCTTGAGTGGGGATTCTCCTTCTTGCTTCAACTCAATTGCATCATTAAGTAATACTCTAACCACAATGAATGGTCTATACCATCGAGACTTTCACTTCCAAAGAAATAGGTAAACTCTCGAATTATACAACAAAACCATATCACTAGGCCACAATATCCTTTTCTCAATCTTTTGGTCATTGTACAACTTCATCTTCTCTTGGTACAAATTTGAACTCTCATAAACACGAAGCTGGAATTCAATCAACTTATTTACCTTACTCATTCTCATGTTCGCAACATCACTCCACTTAAAATTTAGCTTCTTCAACGCCTATAGTGCCTTGCACTCAAAATTAACCATCAAGTGGCATGCCTTATCGTACACAAGCTGATGTGGAGAGGCACTAATGGGAGTTTTAAAATCTATCTAGTAAGCCCAAAGAGCATCGTCTAGCTTTGTTGACCAATCAGTCCAGTTGGTATTCACAGTCTTCACCAATATGGACATGATCTCACAATTGGAGACCTCAACCTTCCCACAAGTCTGCGGATGGTAAGGTGTTGCCATCTTATGTTTCCCACCATACTTCTTAAGAAGGGCCTTAAACAGACAATTTCAAAATAAGACCCACCATCACTAATAATAGCATGTGGAGTACCAAACCTTGAGAATATGTTCTTTTTCACCAATGTCATGACACTGTGACCCTCATTATTAGGAAGCGCAACCTCTTTCATCCATTTAGAAGCAATGTCAACTACCACTACTATATACTTCATACCATAAAAACTCACAAACAAACGTATGAAATTGATTCACCACACATCAAACAACTTAATCTCAATAATAGGTGTCATGGAGAGCTCATGCTTCCACGATATATTTCCTTGGCGATGGAAATGGTTACGGGAACAAGCATAGTCATGTGTTTATAAAATGTCAGACAATAGTAACCACACTGTAAGATCTTATGGATCGTGTGAGTACTACGATGGTGACCCTCAATTGGAGACAAGTGAAAGGCCTCAAGAATATGTGTCATCTCTACTTTGGGAATATACCTCAAAATCACATCATTCGCACACACCTAAAATAAGAATGGATCATCCTAGAAATACTTTTGTACCTCAAGCATAAAATGATTTCTCTGCTAGAATGACAAGTCTTCTAAGATGAGGTCATATGCCAAATAATTAGCAAAATTAGAAAATCAGGGGATTAAGTTTTATAATGCTACCAAGTCCCGCTTAGTTGGAATAGTATCATCAATATTAAGCTCATCCCCCAATTTGAGCGTCGCCCCTTCTTTTAGGAAGGATAGATTATCTGTGACCTAATTTTTTATACACTTGCGATCCTTGACGTCAAAGTCAAATTATTGCAGCAAAAGTACCCATCAAATCAACCTCTTCTTTGCATCTTTCTTTGCTATAAGGTATCTCAAAGTTGTATGATTAGTATGCACAATGAATTTGATCCTAATCTGGTAGGAACTAAATTTCTCAAAAGCAAACACCATTGTAAGTAACTCCTACTCAGTCACAGTATAATTTTGCTCTATGGGGTTGAGTTCTTTGCTGGCATAATATATGGGATAAAGTATTTTCTCTTGTCTTTGGCCTAGGACAGCTCCTAGGGCCACTCCTCTAGCATCACACATCACCTTAAATGGAAGAGACCAGTTTGGATACATAATGATAGAATCAGAAATCAAATTCTCTTTTAGACACTCAAAGGCGTTGAGACACTCATCATCAAATACAAACTTCACCTATTTCTCCAATTATTTGCGTAATGAATTTGCAATTTTGGAGAAGTCCTTGATGAATTGCCTATGGAACCCTAGATGGCCCAAAAAGCTTTGAATACCTTTGATAGAAATAAGTGGAGGCAATTTTTCAATCACTTTAATCTTTACTTGATCAGCCTCTATACCCTTCTTCAAAATTTTATGCCCCAAGACTATGCCCTCTTTCCCCATAAAGTGACACTTCTCCCAATTCAACACTAAATTATACTAAACTCACATCTTTGAAGTGTATTGGCCAAATGGACAAACAATCATCAAACGAATCACCCATGATTGAGAAATCATCCATGAAGACTTCTATAGTATCCCCCACCATATCAAAAAATTTGGACATCATACAACGTTGAAAGGTAGTGAGAGCATTACAATATTGAGATCAGTATCCACAATATCTGCAATGGTCAAACCAATGGGCCTTTTAAATCTCTATAATATTGAGATCAAGGCCTCAACCAGTGTATCAACTAAATCAGCCACATTAATAACTGGCAAGGTATTGTTGGCCCCCAAAAATGCATAATGCAATTGAGAGGAGGGGGCCTTCAATTCCAAGATCGATGGCTCCTTAATAGATGGTCGGGCTGGTAGAGTCACCTTATTCTTCAAATATAAATCCAACTTATTTGGCACATAAGTGCAAGATTCTCTACTAATAAAAGCACTCACCATCTTACCATACTCATCAATTCCATCACTGTCAAAGTTTATGATTATTGTCTCTAATGCATCTACACTAAGTTGTTCCTCAATAGTTGCAGTAAATATATATTTATCACCAATATCTATCACATACACCACTCTTATATCTTTTGGTTTTTATATTGATTGACAACATTAAAAGTAACCTACTTATCATTGAGCCTAAATTTCATATATCTCATCTTCATGTCAACCAATGCCTACTCGTGTCTAGGAAGGACCTTCTTAAAATAATGGAAACATTGAAATCTACCTCACAATAAAGAATTATAAAATTAGCTAGGAATATGAATGAGGTGACCTTTACCAAAATATCACACAAAATACCAATCAGTTTTTTCATAGTTTGGTCAGCCATCAATAATCTCATCGACGTCAACTTAGGTGACCCTAACCCCAACTTTTTGTACACAACTAGCGATATTAGATTTATTTATCTCCTAAGTCATACAATGCTCATGAGAAATTTAGTGACCCAATCAGGCATATATTTTAGTACTTCTAATAACCAGGCATCTAGTTTAATATATCTACCAGAGGGATATTCACAGATAACTCCTTTAACATAGACAAAAATTTTTGATATTTCCCTTCTTCTTTATTCATCTTCAACCTTCGAAAAAGGGTGGGGGAGGTCATGGAGTGGTCTATAAAATTAAATCGACCTTCTTACCCTTCTCTTTATCAATTTCAATTCTTTTCTCAACACCCTTCTATTTTTATAATATTTCAGCATCAACCACCAACTTCTCAATTTTATCTTTGGGTGTATCATGAAGATCAACAGTATCATTCCTTACCTTATCTATTATTGGCATATAAATATCAATAGTAGCCTTACCACTCTAGGTGGGATGGACAAATAGTGACTGTTATTCTTTGGATTCTGCATAGTATTACTAACAAGAGTCCTCGATTAACACTAATTTAATGTTGCTTACATTTGACCAAATTAGTGCTCTAACTACTTATTCATACTAGAATACAATTCTACCTTTTGTCTCAGTCCCAAAATATCTTTTAGTCTCCTTAAGTCAACTCTCTTAATTCTTTGAGCCTTTAACGAGCTTTGAAAGTAAAGCTTCTATCCTTGAATTAGTATCATGGTTCCATAGCGAAACATATACACCACTCTTCTCCTTATAGTCATCCTTTTGCCTCTAGTCACCATCTCTCACTCTGCTGTGATCCTTATATATGTCCCCATAATAGTTCCTACCTTAATTGACTTGCCTCGAGTTCTAGAGTCCTAATTTAACCCTTGCCCCTATGCTTAGAAACTCTCTATCTCTCTATCCATGTACTAAGACTCCTTAGAATTAGACTTATCAGATTTAACTTACTTATATCGCGCACCCACTGCATTCACCTTTTCAGCATTCATACTTGAAAATTGCTTGGTAAGTAACCCAATTTCCATCCTCAGTTGTTCCACCTCTTAAGCCATTACCTAATCTATTATTCTTTGTTCACTAAAAGAACTAATAGTATAAGTATCATGTAACTCCCCAAGTCTATACCCTAGATGCATTACGATGCTTACGACCCCAAAGGACCATAAGCTAACCCATGACTAATACCTTAGGTTGAAATACCATAAGGTTCAATTATCTGAAATACTAAAAAATAATAATACTAAATGATAACAACATCTAAATCTAAAATACTGTCTGAAAATCTAGTCGAAAAAGCTTCTAACTGAAACTATCTGAAAGTGGAGTTGATGGGACAATCCCCCAACTAACTTCATAAACTTAAATACTGTATCTACTGAATGAACTAAAATAAGTCATATCCTCGATAGATAAGGACTCACTACTAAGTCTAATACTAGTGGCTAAATCGAAATTTAACTATGCACAGTCGAGAATCTGAGCGTCCAAACCTATGATAAAAGACATCATAGTGCAAAGAAAGAGTATGCATTAGTACGTGGAATGTACTGGTATGCTAGATGAGGTAAGGCTGAATACTGGGGTTCATATACATGAATAATAACTATCTGAATGATATAGAGTAACTAAACATGAGAGTACACAACTAACTAAAACTACTGTAAGTACTGAGTATGCAATCTGTGCATATATATATATATATATATATATATATATATATATATACTGTAACTGAGCTTTTTTGAAGCTAAGTACTAAATTTCAATAACTGAGTAACTGATAATATGAGTTACTAATACTGATTTACTATATTTGATAGTCCTAATTCTGTAGAACTGAATTGAGTTCTATTCTGAAGGCTGAGACTTAAACAATGGGAGGTATTCATCTAACCAAAGTGCCCCAAATCTGAGCTGATAGGGATCCAATATAAAACCCCAATTAGAAGAGTGATAGCACCATACCACGAGTACAAACAACTGCTATAGAGTCAGTCCTAACTGACGGGTAACCCCTGAGATCAATCCTAAACTAGCGGGTGACCCATGAGTATATCATTCCTATCTAATAGGTAACATTTCATAACATACGAAGGCTACATAGTTTTGGGACTTACGGATTACTTCTAAGGACCCATTATTAGCTAACGAGTGTGCCCCCATCCCTAGGATCGCTCGGTGTTAAATTTGACTCCCAACAGAAAGATACTAAACTGAGTATATTGAACTAGACTGAATTGATATGGAGTTTTCCTAAGTTCTGTAACTGACTGAGTTCTACTGATTGTGACATGACTGATACAATTCTGTAACTGAGACTAGCTCTAGGTAAATATCTAAATTGTCGGGTATTAAATACCCCCAGGACTTGATGGCATGAAGAGTAAAGCAAAGTATAATCTTGAATAACATAACGTTCACTTAGTCATAATTCATTCATAGAGACATTTCATAAAACACTTGTAATGCATTAACTTGTACATGAATGGGGACTATATATTAGCTATAATGGCATTATTTCTTTCTCATAGACAATTTATCAAACACATGGGAAGCATACTTGGTCCATTAGATCATAAAAAATTAGGGTTAACATAGTTACAACAATCAGCTTACAAATAAAAGGGTTTATCATGAATATCATGTAAATTAACACTTACTAGGAATAATTCTTGGATCTTGGAATTTAAATCATTTATAATCATATAAACATGGCAATTACAATGCCCAAATTTGCAAATTCATAGATTATAACATGGGGATTACTCAATTCAATATACATGCTATTTAATTTCATGGAATCTACCATTAATCATGGATTGAAACTCAATTAATGTCAAGAACATAGATGCAATCCAATTTCATACATGTAAATCATGAATCATAAATCTTGAAGTATTAAAAATGGATTCTTGGGCTCTATGGGTGAAAGGGACCCATAGATGAACACCTAACAAACCTTAATTTGATGAGTTCTTGAAGTCCTTGGTGAATCCTTGAGCTTTGTTCTTGATCTCTTGAGAGCTAAGGTTTTTCCAGATTAAGAGAGAATGGTTTTAATTTGGGGATGAATTGGATAATGAGTAACTAAGGACTTTTTTAGCTATTAAATCCCATATCTGGGCATAATAAAATCGTGGGAAAAGACTATTTTAACCCTGGGCATCCTTTTAATTTTTCGTAAATTTTTTTGAACTGGGAAACTAGCACGATGCGCCACTATCGTGTCGTTCCATTGGAATGTGGACAACTAGGAACTGGGATGATGGCACGATGCGGCTCCATCGTAGTGCCTTACTGGATGGGAAACTAGGCCTCGACACGACATACTATTATCGCATAGCAATGTTGGAAAAGTGACAATTGGGAAATAGAAAACCTCCATGATGCGGTGATATCATGGAGTCAGACTGTAAATTGACAATTGTCATTTAGACATACTCCACGACGCGCTACTAGCCTGAATGATGGTTTTTAACGACTGAAACATAAAATAGCCACAACTTTTTACGTGGTTATCAGATTTAGGTAAATTTTATATCGTTGGAAAGCTAATTCAATTTTCTATGAAATGGCAGGTACTAAACTAAAAAATATTGATTTTTTTTCAAAAAAATTTTATTAGGTAATTCATGTACTGAGGGTTAAATTAAGCTAGGAAAATACGGGGTATTACATATTGGCTCCTCTATCTATCTCTCCAGTATGCCACCCTCAGTTAGTAATAGAGACCCGATCTAAAATTTCTATAGCTAGCTCCCATCAAAGTCTCATGAAGTCCCTCCAATAATAGTATTAGTAATAGCTTGGGTGTTTTCATTCAGGGATCTATACAATATCTCAAGCAAATATCTTTGTGAAATTTTGTGATTGGGCTTAGTCATCAACTTATTCTTCAACCGCAACAAAGTATCATATAATGCCTAAGAATGCAATTACCAGAAATTGTAAATCTAATCCTTCAACTGCAGTATTCTCGAAGATGAGAAGAATTGCTCAAAGAATTATTTCATAACTCATTCCAACTAGTGATGGACTCATAAGGTAGTTCCCATAACTATAATGTCACTTCGCCAGTAAGAGAGAATTGGAACAACCTAAGTCTCAAAGCATCCTAACTCTCCCAAGTAAATTATATAAAGTGTAAATCCCAACAAAATTTATGTTTACATGTTTGTGTTATTATTTGGCAAACCAACAAACACACCTTTCAGATTGAGAAGTTGAATCATAGCACTCGTAGTATCAAACTTCACCTCTTGGGGCAACTCCGGAGGAATAATAGCTCTTGTATCAATAAGCACAACATACCCTCAATATTTCTCTAGATTATCATATACTAGCAAGAATTGAAAAGCTGGGGGTGCTTGAGCTATATTTCTTCTAGCTCTGGAGTTCTACTCGACGCTCTTCTTCTTATCTCACTTTTTTTTCTTGAGCTACACGACGGGTAACATCATCCCTCCTTGTATTCTCTTCAGCTAATAATAGAGAACTAGTCTGTGCATTTGTTTTTTGAACACCATGCAGAGGTGAAGGAATCAGATTTGGGTTATCATGAACCCCATACTCATGCCCTTCCATCTTATAATTCTTTCATAAGGTCCATCCAACTCAATATCAAGTGGGATCAAGGGATTGACTTGACACTAAGTACTAGATATACACCGACAGATTCCCCAAGAATATTTGGAAAACAAAAACCAATAACCTTAAAAAATTCAATCAACCAATCCATAACTGTACTCCCCGACAACGGTGCCAAAATTTCATGTTGCCTAAGATTATACCTCCAAAAAAGTATAATGCAGTTGTTGTCAAATATATAACCCAATGAAGGATAGGGTTGAACTCATTGGGAATAGGCCAAATCTTTGTCAAGAACTTACTGAAGTAGCCAGAACAGTGCAGAAAAGTAAATGGAGGAATTTAGTGAGAACAGTAACCGTAGTAACAAATCTTTATCACTGTAGGTTGAAATAAATATGAGATAAATACTAGGACTCTGTTCCCTTAACTTCCTAACTTCGTAGACTTATCGTGCATTGTAAAACTATCTTAATGCCTCGCATGTTGAATCTAATAAGATATGTATCAGAAACCATCTTATGAACGGATTTGGTGAATTTCACTTATCACCTTTTGAGTCGTAGAGTGTCCCCTTACTAACCCCAGTCCTGGATCCCAGATTAACTATTGCCTATTGGTCTCAAGTTAATTAGATGAAGGCTGATTGCTTCAAATTACTATTGTGTTCTTTTTTTCCTAATATCAACCTCTCTTGTGGAGATAGTATTAAATATAGGTAGGTTCTTAACTTCTACAGTCATTAAGGAAGCAATCAAACTAAAAAAAATCACAATGCATGCAAGAACATCAATCAAAAACTTTGCACTTTCTCTACTTCATTATTCCATTAATGTTCCCACAACCCTAGTTAGGTGACTTAGCTGCTCATGTTTGCAAGAACATCCATTGAATTCATAAAATAAAGCATGTGAATAACCTTACAAAAATCAAAAAGTAAAAACTAGAATCTCAAATTAATATCCCAATCGTTAAAACCAAGAATAATGGATTCCCAGATCTAAAGGGTATCTAAGAATGAATACAGTGTTGTAAGTATAAAGAGTGCGTAAAATAATACAAAAACATAAAAGGGATATTTATAGTTACAAAATAAAACCTAAAAATACTATTCAAAATAAAATAGGAAAATAAGGTCAGCAGTGGTAACGCCTTAGACAACGAGTCATCTCAACTGACGATGACTCAGTGTCAGCTCTGTATTTTCTGTTCTTTTATTTTTAGTGATGACTCATCACGTCTACATATCTGTCATTATCTAGACTTGTTGTCTCTCCAATAGGCTTTCAACTTTCAGATCTTTTCTCCAAATGCTCAAAATGATCGTCATGAGCAGTCGTAGTTAGTAACCTATGAATCGTCACCAGTCTCATCTACACTAGGCTCAAAATTTTAATATTTCAAGACCTTTTCATATTTTTTCTCAGAACGATCTTCCCTACAAATCATAGCCAGATACTACGAGTCATAGACAGGTCCATTTTATTATTCTACTAAGATTCCTCCACTAGTCACACTATGGCTTGGACGATGAGTCATAGCATCCCAATGACTTGTTGTCCAAGAAGACACTTCACTTATTTGGAGCATTTTCTTTCTTTATTTCTTCGACTCACTTCCAACCCTATTTTTCTATCAAACAATAGAAAACACATCACATCTGACAAAAAAGACCTAAGTACTTGAATAATTTCATATTTATAGTGCCATAAAACTTTGGCATGCCAGTACCTATCAGATAAAATTTTGTTCTATTTTGCACTTCACTCTTTGACTTCTCTCCTTCTCAAGGGTTATCTCTGTTTTAACTATTCTAGGTTTTTTTTCATGTTTATCAGCTCTATGTTTTTTGCATATTTCCTTTTTGATTATTCCAATAAGGGAGAAAGTACAGATTCTACAGGTCATAAAGAGTGCACAATTTGAGGGGGAGCTAGCTCAACTTTGAAGGAAACTTATAGGGAAGTTTATCTACATTTTGTCATTATGTAAAAGGGTGAGATTATTATCCCCATATAGTATTAATAATGACAATAGTAATCCCTAATAATGTGCAGGGTGATAAAGGAAGCAATACTCAAAAAAGAAAAGTCCATCTCAACAGTAAAGAAATCAATCCCATAATTCAACCAGAATCTCAAGATGTATAGAAATTGCAGCATAAAAGGAAATAGTATATTTAGCTTGTGAATATAAGGAAGAAAATATGAATGTATTTGATAAAGACATATTACGACATCTAGATATTCAATTCCCAACCTAGATGACCCCGCAAATTCTTTGGGATCCCTGACTAATAAAGTATGGAATTAGAAGAAAGTAAATTCTAATTCAATTAAATCAATGAGAAACCTTGTTACAACGGCAAGAAAAAGATCGATCAAGATTCTGAAGATCAGAAGATACAACGGTCACAATATTCAAACTCTTTTATAAATAGAACATAGTAGCCTACATTTAGTTAGTACATCTTTACTTTAGAAATATTCTAGTAACTTCTTTGTCTTTTTACAATTTATTAAATACATTATATTAAACATAAAAGAGAGAAGAAACTAGGCGTTATACAAGTAGAGGCTGCTACCTTTCTCGGTGAAGCTAATTTATAAGGCTCTCGGAGGAATATTCTATAATCATTCAAATTTTTCTAAAGGGAACCTCTTGTAACCCAAGGGAACTAGAAGTAGGCACCATAGGAGTGTTTCAAACAAACATAATCTTATTTTGTATTTTACTTTAAAAGTATACATTCTATTATCAACACTTTTGGAACTAACATCCCTATGCAGAAAGTCGAGTAGATTTATTCTACTAGAAGTCATAAAATCTTAAGTCACCACCCTCCCTCTTGATTATCATATCTAACGTCTAAGCTTGGTTTCTAGTATTGATAATGGGTAGTAACAGACTTTTCTTACGCTATATAAAATTTTAACTACTAGGTCACAAATCAAAGAGATTAGAATTCGTGATGAAATACTTAATCATAGTTACACAATATACCTAATTGCAACCTACGAGTACATTCTCATTTCACAACATTACTACTACTGCACTAATTCATTATACATCCCAATCATAAACTAGATTCAAACCCTATGAATATCATGAGTCCTCTCATCAAAGTAACAAAGTACAACCTAAATCTTTCAATTATGACTATTTTACACTCCCATTAATATCCTCCACATAATCTTCACTAATAGAATGACAAGCCATCATAAGTTAATTCCCAAGTTCAACCATACTTCTATGTCATCTTAACCAACAATATTTCCTCTACTACAATCAAAAAAATCAGTACAAGTGTTGCTACACCCTGCAACACCCAAGAAAAGACCATCCCATTACTCATTTAATAAGTACATGACTCTAGTTATATACTTCAGTCAATCAATATCCAACTTTTGGCTTCCATTCTTCTAACTACATATTTATAGCTCAGGGGTCATTCTACTACTTATGACTTGCAACACACCAAATCACACTATCTTTCATGTGAAAATACTATCCTAGCATTTAGAGACATACTTCCCCTTCCAGGGTGTTATATGTAATAAAGTTTTGGAAAGGACTGAGAGCATATCATACTGTAGGATCAAATCCAGGAATCATATAAACAAGAGTGCATTCTTAAAATTAATAGACTTAGATGTATAAATGGGCTCTTCTCAAACCCTTGTGCAGCCTCTTAACTTTCTAATGGCTCTATTGGAGAATAGCATATTGATAGGAAACAGAGGTTTACTTATTATATTGCCTTGAAGATAAGGCATAGTCGGAGGACTTGGAGCAATGCATGAATTATGATCATTTAACTCTATATCATAGTCTATGAGTATGAAAGAAGAGAGACATCTCCATAATTTTATGTAGTCTCTAATTTATAAGTATGGGGTACTTCACACCTATAAAAGGGACTCTACTAGACAAAACTTCATAGATAACCTTGCATACTTAAACCTAGTTCTCTAAAATTAAGTTTTTAATACTCTGAGTCTAGATCCTAGATGTAGGCAGCAACCGATGCCATCACTGGCCTGAGCGAACTGCTTGGCATAGGACATATGTATTTACCTAGTATATGATATAGAAGTCGAAAATAGAGCTTGAATACATCCTTTAAAGGAAAGTAGATTTCACTAAATAATAATAACAAAGCATAGTTCCACAGCAAGTTGTTGTAAAAAAAACTGAAGACAACAATAGTATGACATCCGTACTTTATATGAAACCTCTAAATAGAAAAAGAATAACATCTAACATGACAAGGCCCCAACAACCTTAATAAATGAGAACAAACTAAGCAAACTCTATACTAGGCCTCCAAAAAGTAGGGAGGCTCACTTATAGTTGAGACTTATTATCTAAATGATGCACCCAATCATGAATCTATGTACTAAAATTTACACCACTAAATGATGCATAAATGAAGTACGTCAGTACATTTAATATGCAATAAGTAAAAATATTAGGAAAGGACATGGCATAGCTTATCTAAATAGGTATAACCAATAAAGATAAGCAAGACACAGTGAAAACATAAGCCCAAAATGTAACAATTAAAATTAAATACATTTGTCCTCTTTTAGTTCATTATGGGAGCAAGAATGAACTGAGATAAACCACCATGTGAACGCATAGGGTTTGATCACGGTCGAATTAGATAAGCCGTCTTATACCTTACTAAGGGTAGGATATATATAATATGATTTGCTAGCTAGGATCCATAATAAGACCACTTCAGGACACATAAAATGAGTCGTCTGACTTACAGAGTGATCCATAGCCTATATCTATGACTCGACCTAAACAAAAGCTTAGTTGTGTCGGGTGCCTCATGCCCAACCAGGACTGGAGACCATCTCCAATACCTAACTATAATCACCCTACACCCAATGTCGGATGAATTTTGAATGCATAACAAGATGGAACAATCATAAATCAAATACTGTCAGACAATGTCATCCCCAATACCAATACTAATGACAAGTCTGACACCAATACCAACACCACCCATACCAACCCAAGTAGTCTCACAAAGCCTCTATCTAAAATCAAAACAATATCTGGTTGAAACATGCCCCTAACCATAGCCAAAAACCAAAGTCTAAGAAATAAAAAATATATGTAGAGAAGTTCATAATATGAAATTGAGACTTTTGGAGTACAGAAACTCACCACTTCAATCTGACTCTAGGCTATCCCCAAATCCAAGTCACTGAGTAGGAGGAGTAGAATGGTTAGTCCCCCATCGCGTAGGGATACAACGCTTGAAGATGGGTTAGCGGATGAACGTTAGCATATACTCAAGAGAAAGGATAAAATAATGACAATATTTACAAACTAATTAAATAGCCATATGCAATCACATCCATTTATATAATTATAATTCATGCCGGAAAAGCAAACTGGTTTTAGAATGCATTTGAAACCTTTAACCTGGGTTTGGGTAGCTTTACCATCATAATCTACCCATAGGCAGTCCAGTATTACCCCCCTAAACGGGCTGCATTGTGTATAGCCGCATGAACCAGAGATATCATAAGGGCCAAGGATTCCCATGTACCCTTCACCCTTCATGATACATGTGTATAAGTATAAACTTTGGGGATTCTTATGTACCCCAAAAGTATAAGGTCACCATGAGCAACCCTCATGTCGGCAAACATGAGTTTCCAGTGTCCATCATTTGGACTCATACCTTCATGGTAAGCTATCACAACATACCATTATTTCCTAATTAAAACCATTAGCACACAACCAAACCACCAATTCCATGTGTTAATTACCAAGGCATTATGTTGTGGTATCGTTATACAGACTATAACATGCAAGCAATGTCTTCAGTCAACATTTAGGGGATTCCCATGTACCCCACATAATTACCAATTAAACAAAAACCATGGCCACAAAGGCCATTACCAAATCACTTAAAACCATTTAAACTAATTTAGGTTCCATAACCAAACTATGCAATGCAATAGTTTCAATAAAAGTCAAACTATATGACGAAACCATTCTAATAGGCTTTTTAACAAACATGTTGAGGGCATATAGTTTCCAAAACTAAGTACCAATTGACCATTCCCATGCAACCACATATTTAATCCATAATTATAACAAGAAAAAACATAAGCAAAGTATGGGAAAATAATATCCAACCATTTACAACTAAAACCCCCAACATATTTTTCAAAATCAAATAATACCCATAATTAAATCATGAAAACCATTCAATAAAATATGAATTTAGTTGACCTAACAATAAGGGAGGAATAACATGCCATAGATACCAAAGATTACAGAGAGAAACTACCCTTGCAATCCTTGAATTAATTATATTAAAAAAATCCTAGCCTTTCTTGAACCAAGAACCTTGAGACATATTTAAGAGTTTTTTGAGTATTTTAGATTGAGAATACTAGGGTAAATGATGTCCTAAAAGTGTTTCAAGTCCTGGGGTCAAAAGGGTTTAAGAGGGGAAATATCCAGAATAGCCCCACTTAAACT
Source organism: Capsicum annuum (assembly GCF_002878395.1). Classification (NCBI taxonomy): domain Eukaryota; kingdom Viridiplantae; phylum Streptophyta; class Magnoliopsida; order Solanales; family Solanaceae; genus Capsicum; species Capsicum annuum. Next base: position 25,251,005 of record NC_061118.1, on the reverse strand, counting down.
GTAAAAATCAGCGCAAGAGGGTACGACTCACCCCCTTCACTCATACACACAACATACGAGTGGTACCCACCACTCGTACCCTAGAAAAAATTATGGGCATCACACATTGTCCACCATATGACTCCCCTTGCCTAAGTCGTACCCATACCAATGACTGGTACCCTCCAACCGTAAAGAAGATAGAATTCAAGGTTAGACACACTGTTTAACATACAACTTGGAATTTACCACTCGTTACCACCAACTTGTACCCACAACAGACACTCACCCACCACACACTGGACAATATATGAGATGGGTCACCTAATTTGTAACCTCACTATACGACTAGTATAGTGAGTCGTATAATGATTAGAAGCTTAAAACTCTAGAAATCTCTAAGGACCAAAACCCATGGTGTTTCCACTCTCCCTACTTGTATTATTTATCCTCAAATGATGGGACAACGCATGACTAGCATGATTTAAACACCAAACAACCCCTACTCCAACCTTTAACCAAGTTAGAAAACAAACATGCAAGAAAATCAATTTTTTCCTTTAATTAAGTTAGAAAACAATAAAGTGATGGAGAACACGTACCTTCCACACAAATTTTTAGAGCAGAAAACAAAATTGGATACTTGGACTCCATGTTCTCTTCTGCTTCCCAAGTAGCTTCTTCAACCTTGTGGTTCCTCCATAGAATTTTTACCGTAGCTACATCCTTGGTCCACAACCAAAGAACCTGCCGATCCAAAATCTCTACTAAGATCTTCTCAAAAGATAAAGAATCTAAAATACCAATATCCTTAATAGGCATGATTTGAGACAAATCATCCATACATTTTCTCAACATATAAACGTGGAACTTCGGATGGATGGAGCTCAAACTAGAAGGCAACTCCAACTCATATGCAACATTACTGACATGACCCAAAATAAGGCCTTCTCGTAATGGACAATCTCAAGCCCAACTAGGACTGGGAACCACCCCGCTACCCAATACAACTACCAAGTGCATACCTTGAGTAGGTTGAAGTCCAAACATATAACAAGATAGCGTATCCAACCATGTAGTGACTCTGGGATTAGTCTATAACCGAGACCAACCCAATCAAGTCCAACCATACCCAATTCCACAGTTGTCCATACAAAGCCTCTAGACCAGCCAAAGAGTACCTAGTCAGGACATGCCCCTGACCATAGCCAAAACTAAAGTCTATGAAAGAAAAGAAATATATAAAGTAAACCATGATATGAAATAGATGCTTTATGAACTATGGAAGCTCACTATTTCAATCCAACATAGACTGTGTCTGAATCCGATCATTATACAAGAGGAATGTAAGTGGTTGATTCTTGCGTAGCATAAGTATACAGCCACCAGTAGACAGGTTAGTGGGTGAACACTAGCATGCACTCAAGAGAGGGATAAAATAATACCAGCTATAAAACCAAGTAAAACCATCCAATGCACACAACTATACATATATAAATAACCATGTCGGGAAAGGGGAACGGGTTTAGAATGCCTTTAAAACCTTTACCTGGGCTATGTAACTTTGTCGTCCTAAACTACCCACAGGCTATATGGGTTTATCTCCCCTTGCTGAAAGGACCCTAGTGTGCATAGCCACATAACCTGGGAAGTATCCCATGAGATGAGTAGTACATCCCCCAATAGTATGACATTATGAACACGATCTACTAAGACCAATCCTCATATCGACAAATACAAGTTTCCAATTTTGGGCCTCCCCGAGATCGCCACCTTTCATGGCTTTGCGACATACCCTGCCATTAATGCCCAATTAAAACTATTTCCAAATGACCAACAAATCTATTTACCATTTTATTAACCAAGGTCAATATTAGAGGTATCGTCATACCACCCCTTACTTGCAAGTAATATCGATAGCCAAACCATTTAGGTTAAGGGGACTTTCAAGTGCCTTTCCATATACAATATTAAGCCACTTGGGAGTCTTCCATGTTCCCCACAAGCATAACTATTTAGCCTTTAGCCTTTCCAAATTATTTAAACTAATTCAATTAATGCATTCACTTAAGGGATTTCCATATATCCCACGAGGTTTTCGAAATAGACCAACCATGACCACCAAAACCTTGATCTTTTACACCATTCCAAACCATTTATAGACCATGCCAAGCATTTAAAGAATTTATACCATTTAGAATATTTAAACTATAAGAAACCATCCAAAACCATTTGGAGTTCCATTATCAAACCAACCCATGTAAGAGTTCCAATGAAAGTTTAACACTGGAATAAAAACATTCTTTAAGGCATTTTATCAAACATGTTGAGGGCATACATTTACCAAGAAAAAAACTAATGCATAAACCACCATATTAGGGTTAATCAATACCCTTTTTTTGTTAAACCATAACGAACTAATAACCACATATGCAAGCCATTACTAAAAACATGTAAAAACATAGTTTAAACCAATACCAAATCATGTGCATCAAGACCCTCAACAATATTTTGAAATCCACTATTCATGATTCATAAACCAACGTTTAAAACACAATACAAATGCCTTTATGTTGAAATAACAATGAGGGGAGGAGTACATATACAAGAATATTCCGAAGAGAAACAAGACTCTTGAGCCCCTTTGAAGAACACATGAGAAATCCTAGCCTCCATTCTTCCAAGAGAGTGTTTGAGAGAGTATTTGATGTGTTTTAATCCTTTACTAAGTGTTATGGAGGGACATATAAGGTTATATGACGTGAGTACATAAGGTTTTAAGGGTAGGAAATTTCCAAACTACCCTTGACTTAAAATTAAAACAAGTCACGTCCAGGGGTACGACTCCCCCTTAACATCCGTATCCTAGGGTACGAGTGGAACCCCAACTCATACCCAAGACCTTCCAAGACCTTACCTAATGGTTTCTATATGACTCACACCTCCTCACTCATCCCTAATGGGTATGATTTACACCTCCAATCGTACCCACCATCCGTATAGTGGACAGATTCCACAAGACAACTCAAATATGCACCATACGACTTGCCTTACACCACTTGTATGTTCCTATACAACTCTTACCCTTGTGAGTCGTATCTTGGGCAGTATCCAAGCCTCCCATATAGACTATGGTATAAGTGAACCCTCACAATAACCCATAAGTCGTATCTAAGGGTTATGAGTGACTCCCTCGAGTCGTACTAAGCCAAAAAGGTCCAAAGCCTAAGAAAATTTACAACTATCCTATTCCTAGGGTGTTTCAGTCTCCTCCACTAGGATTATTCATCCTCGAATGATGAGTAAGGGTAAGAACGAGCATGAGGTAACATATTAACATACATCAAGCTTTCTCCTAACCAAAATAGAGGACAAGAACACAAACCAAGATGAGAAGATCATCACATATCCCAAGCACGATTTAAACCCCAACACTTTCATCCCGACCTCTAACTAAGTTAGGAAACAAAGATGTAAGAGGAACCATTCCTCACCTTTATCCAAGTTAAATAACAAGGATGTGTAGAAGGACACACACCTTATGCATGAATTTTTTGGAACAAGAAACCAACACGGATCCTTGGACTCTATGTCCACCCCGCATCCCAAATAACATTCTCGAACTTTTTGTTCCCCCATGGAACCTTTATTGAAGCCATACCTTTCAGTCACAGCCTGAAAACTTTACCAATCCATGATCCTAGTCGGGACCCCCTTAAAGAACAACGAATTCGAGATACCAATACCAAAGGAACCATCCAACCATGGACCATACACACCTTACCCTAACACAAACACATAGAATATCAAATGAATTGCCTCATGCTAGAGAGCAAGTCCAAATTGATCTAGAGTTTACCAAGACACACTGCTACGAGAGCTTGAGTCTAGCTATACACTACCACTTCCATTTTCAAGACTATCCAAAGCTAAGAGAATTTAACTTAATCCATCGGGATCCACTCCTCACATCTATCCTAAAGCACTACTCCACTTTCATCACCATTATATAGAACCCCTGAGTAAAAGAAATGGACAAACCATCCCAAATGATTATAATTGAAAACAAAACCTATACAACTACTAAGTCATGAAGACAATTCATAAAAACCATGCCTTACAAAATCTCTCAAGTACCCAATGCATCTATGGGTATATCTACCAATCACAACATTCAAGCCTACTGCTAACATACCCACGGTAGGATCTATCCATCAAACGATCTAATACCATTTAATATTTCAAAATGGATTTTCCCCACCTATTCCTTTCCTAAACATTTATCATGACAACAACCTTACCTCACCTTCAAATCGTAACTATAGTAGCCACCCTAGACTCTCCCTCACTTAGGGACTTTTATATTTCCCTTTACAAAATGTCACCATTTTCTCCAAGCCACTACCATCCTAACATAAGGAGAGTTATTAAGGAACCAAAGTACAAGAATTATCCATGCCTCCCAAGGAAAGACCCCGAAACAAGACACGAGACCAAAGGCACGAAGTACTTCATAACAACCACGTAGACCAAAATAAAGAACCGTTTTGACAAAATTATACCTCAAAAGGAGTCCTTAGAAATGGACATCGAAATAAACACAACCACCTATACCATAAATAATACAATGTAGAGTCAAGACTCATATCCAGGGAATAAGGCAAACGCAAGATGTGAACATTAAGAACAAGTGCTATAAGAATGCCTACAACACTAGTAGAGTACTTCTCTTAACTGATAGAAGAGAATTACCAGAATATGTAACCCGACCTTCCCTTGGAGTCCACTACTAGAAGAAAAGTTTTAGATTAACCACCAACCTTCACCCTATTACACCTACAAGCACAATATTTCACTCTAATGGATATCACCGAAGACATACACAAGGGACGTTTGGTTCTCCCGTACCTAAAGTCTTATCCATCCCAATGCTACCTATAGCACAACATAGACATGCAAAACAATTAGACCAATTTGACTCCAAGCTTCCCAATTGAAACAAAACCTTTTAAAATCAAACTGTGGCCACCAAGGCCTTTCCAAAATCATTTGAATTTCAACCCACCCCGATTCATGTTCCTTTAACCATTTATGCAACACGAAGATTTAAGAGTTGTCAAACAATATGAAAAAATTATATTCAATGGTAATTCAAAAACAATTTTAGGGCATATAAATTTCCAAGACCAAAACCAAGTAATTGGGGAATCCATAGTACCCCAAAATTTATTTACCATTTCCATGCATCCCACAATGTTCATAAACATTAGTAAAACATGAACAATGCATAATAATCCATGGAAAACCAATTAAATGAGTAATTATGTCAAAATACTCAATTAAGACAAAAATCCATATTCAAAACCATGAATTTAGAAATCAATTTCATGCCTACAACAAAGTACGAGTACAGGGACAAAGATATGTGCAAGCTCCATGATATAACCTATCAAATAACTAGATCCCCAGTCCCTCTGTTCAATTTGAACTTTCAATCTTAAGTCTCAACTTTCCCACTATTGTAATCCCCAAGTCAGTAACATTATCCAACTTACCAATTTACCTCTGTAATTTCCGCATTGCTATCCCGACCTATTATACCCCCTTTATCAGAATTAAACATCTAAGATTCACACTTAGTGTCTATCAACCACCATACGCTACTAGAAAGGTACCACATATAAAATGAAATGTACATATAATGTCCTCCCCCACTAGAAAGACACCCTAAATTCCTTAGTCACCCTCCGACAACCTACCCATTCCTAGAGGAAAATGTAAGAGTGAAAACACTCCATAGAGAAACATTAAGACTGATGAAACCTTCACCCAAGAGATCCATTAATCGCTTCTTTGGCTTTATTAACCCAACCGAAACTATTCCATAAAGAAAGAATAGAAATTTGGACAATTGTCTAAAATAAGACCAGTCCTAAACCAACTTCACCATTAGAAAGATACCACAAGGGTCATTATAGGGACCCTAAGAAATTCATGCACCACCAAAGCCGAATATAAGGAAAGACCGTTCATGTTAGAATCTTTAAACCAGACAAACCCATAATAAAGACACCCCTTTTTGGAGACTAATCTCCGAGTCCTAAGATATGATATAACCTTTCTCTTAATAGCTAAGAAATAAAACCATTCTCCCATTCCTTGACCAACTCACCTGGGAGCCTAACAATCCTAACAACCTAATAATCAAAAGCATGAGTGCAACTAATCCATCCCCAAAATGACTTCAAAATCCAACTCATTCGAGCCAAATAGTTCCACCAAGAACACTTTATTACCAAAAGATACCACACACCCTCACAGACTTTTTTGGCAATTACAGAGTCACATAACTGGGTAGAAATAGAAAAATAAGAGAGTTTTGAAAAAAATTTTGGGACCAAAATCAAAATACACAACCACACATAGTGTCACACAAGAGAGAGGACCCTAAATCAAATAAACCATACACATCATAATGAAAGGGGTTTTCAATATACTAGTGTCGGATATAGAAGTAGCATCCCTGGTGCAAGAGCTAGAGAAGTAGCAACCAATATCCTATTTGCCTAAGCGGCAATCCTTATAGGACGTTCTCACTTAACTAAGAAACCATGACTCTTTAACTTTCCTATTTCCAACCTCACCTTATTCCTCCCTAAACTAATAGGAATGGACTACCATGACAGAGCTATAACTATTTGGGTCCATAGATTAATAAAATGACAAAACTCGACATCCATAATCCCCTTGAGGTATTCAATAATGAATGCCACTTTTTTAGATAGGGTTAGTGGAGATTGGTGGGACTCCATGGAGAAAACTAGAGGCTATGACCCTCGACTAGGTATGTGCCCCATAAGTCAAACTAGATTCATCCATTTGGTCCTCTAGTGGGATAAGTGAGTTTCCAAAAACTCTAGATCATTGAGAAGACATGGTCCAAAGAGTGAACCAAAGAAAATCCAGAGAAGAGTTCAAGACCTTAGACTCTGTAGCTCAAAAGTAGAATAACCATGAAAGTGAAATATTCCTAAATGCCTCATAGCTTTCTGATTATAAGTGTAGTGCACGACACACCCATAAGCAAGACTCTAATCGACATGGCTTTGTGAACACTGCATGACACCAAAACCTAAAGCTCTAATACCAACTTGACATAACCTAAACTAGGGTCTTGTCATAATAGGCGATCCCAAGCACAACCAAGATCGAGAACCACCCTCATAACCCAACCCAACCACCAAATGCATACCTTGAGTCGGCTGAAGTCTGAACATATAACAAGATAGCGTATCAAACCGTATGGTGACTCTGGGATAAGTCTATAATTGAAATCAAGCCAATCAAGTCCAACCATCCAATAACCAACTAAACTAATGTGAAATCCATAAATGAATACCATAATTATAAGCCAATGTATGTATAAATAACAAAAATAATCCATACTATACCCAAGTCCACAATTGTCTATACAAAACCTCTAGACCATCCAAAGAGTACCTATTCGGGACATTCCCCCAACTATAGCAAAAACCAAAGTATATGAAAGACAAAAAAACTAAAGTAAACCATGAAATAAAATAGATGCCATCAAAACTATGGATGCTCACCACTTTGATACAACATTGACTCTACCCAAATCCAATGACTATGCAAGAGAAGTGGAATGTTTGGTTCCAGAATAGCATGGGTATACAACCTCCAGTAGACAGGTTAATGGGTGAACACTAGCATGCACTCAGGATAGGGATAAAATAATGCCAGTTATAAAACCAAGTAAAACTATACAATGCACACAACCATACATATATATAACCATGCCAAGAAAGGGGATCGGATTTAGCATGCCTTTAAAACCTTTACTTAGGCTTTGTAGATTGGCCGTCCAAAACCACCCATAGTCTATATGGGTTCAGCTCTCCCTTCCAAAAAGGCCTAGTGTGTGTAGATACAAAACCAGGTAAGTATCCTAGGGGATGACATCATGCACACGGTCCAGTAAGAATAATCCTCAAATTGGCAAATAAGAGTTTCCAATTTTGCTCCCTCTGCGACCGCCACCTAATACGTCTTTGCAACACACCCCATCATTAATGCCTTATTAATACCTTTCCAAATTACCAACCAATATATTTACCATTTATTTACCAATGCCAATATTAGTGGTATCTTCATACCACCCCTTACTTATAAGTAATATCCATCACCAAACCATTTAGGTTAAGAGAACTTTTAAGTGCCCTTCTATATACCATATTAAGCCACTTGGGAGACTTTCATATTCCCCACAATCATAATCATTTATCCTTTAGCCTTTCCAAACCAAATAAACTAATTCAATTGATGCATTCACTTGAGAAATTTCCATGTATTCTGCAAGGTTTTCGAAATAGATCAACCATGACCACCAAAACCTTTATCTTTTAAACCATTCCAAACCATTTATAAACCATGCCAAGAATTTAAAGCATTTATATCATTTAAACCATTTAAACCATGCAAAACCTTCAAAAATACCGTAAATTCCATTCCCAAACCAAACCATTCAAGAGTTCCAATGAAAGTTCATTTAACGACCCGAGATTACCCCCTAGTTGTTACACGGTGCTCATGGTCCCGAGAGACCACAAGCTAACCCATGAGCTAGTATCTGCTATGAGCACTAATTAATATAATCATTAACACGGAAGAATAACTAAAATCCCTAAAGGTTTTAATAATGAAATAACTACTAAATTATGAATCTGATAAAAATACTAAAATCTAAATAGTCTGAATAGCTAACTGTAGTGTCTGAAAAACTTCTAAATTGGATATTATGAGTTGATGGGACAAGCCCTAACTAACTCTACTAACTACTGAGATAATGACATGAAGTAATCTAATTTGTCCTCGGATGATGAGGACTCACCACTGCTACTCTACTGCTGATGATCTGAGGGACTAAGTGCGATCTGGGAACCAAGCGTCAGCACCTATGATATGAGACATCATAGCAAAAAAGAAAAGGTGTGCAATCAGTACTTTGAATGCACTGGTATGCTAAATGAGGTAGGCTGATATGCATGGTTTCATGAATAGAACTAATAATTAACTGGATATGCATATAAAGCATAGAGTACTGAGTAGAGAGCATGGAGTCTGTAGATACTTATAATGCATGGAAATATGTAAATACTAAGAATGCATGACCAAGCATATAACATAACTGTGTAAAATCTGTAAACTAAAATACTGAAATAACTAAAGTTTGTATGATTTGGTCAAACACCACTAAGACTGAATAACTGAGTAGGGACTGTAACTGAGACTATATCTGAGACTGTGGGAGGTATCATCTAACTGACATTCCCTAATTTGAGCTAATCAGGGTCCAACCTATAACCCCAGTTGGAAGGGTGTTAATATAGTGCCACAGATACTAACAATAGTTGTGTGCATCCAATAAACTGATATAATTTCCAAAGAACTAATTGTGCCAAGCTTGACCTAACGGGTGACTCCTGGGAGATAGTCAAGCCTAATTTGATGGGTGACTACTCATATCCGATGCTAGCTACATAGTTCTAGAGTATAAGGAATGCTACAAATTACTCTACCTATCTGACAGGGAAGCCGTCATCCCTACACTCGCTCGGTTCTAAGTCCTACTCCCAACTGAAAGACACTGAGACACTAGACTATTTTGAGTTGAATAACTGATATTTGACTATTCTGATAATGCTCATAATAAAATTTGAAGACTATTCTGTAATGTACTGAGGCTAGACTAAATGAACAACTATGGTTTTCGAGTATTCAATACCCCTAGGTCTCAAAACAACAATACTGAAAAGACACTAAAGCTTGAAGGCCAAAACATGAAGGCTCTTATTAAATAATTTACTCTTGTAGGCAATTTATCAAACACTTGTAGTTCATAGTTTCGTCAATTCATAGGAATGGTATGGAACTTGAAATAATAGCATGACTTCAATATTTATAACACCAAATCATGATCTAATTCAAAGAATGACAATATTAAGAAATGGGGGATCAATCTTAAGAAATGGGGGATTTGATAACAATGATAATTCCCTTAAAGTATGGCATAAAAGCAATATTCATGGAAGTTCATGGAAATTCGTAGTTTTAAATCACAATTTAATGTCATAAATCTTGAAAAGATAATATCTTTGTAATTAAAAGGGATACTTGGACTCCATGGATGAAAGGAATCCATGGATGAACATCTAACATACCTGGGATGAAGAATTTGGAAGGATTGATGGATAGTTCTTGAGGTTTGGCCTTGATTATTGAAGATTAGAGTTTTTCTACTTGAGAGAATGTTCTTGATTTTGGCAAAAAATTGATTAGAATATTGCCCAATTAGGTTATTAGGGACTTAATTTTGTGTTTGGGACTGACTGGAACAAGGGAAAAGTACTTATAAGCCCTTGGAATTACAACTCGAAACTGACTGAAAATCTTGATTTTTTGGGCTAGCGCGATGCGGTGCTATCGCTCAGTGTCACTAGAATTGTACAACTGGGAAACTGGTCTATGGCGTGACATAGGGAAATCATGGTCCTACACTGATTAGGACCTAGAAGTTCACCACGACATGGTGGTATCGCATTTCGACACTGGAAATAGAAAAATATCAAATTGACCTATGGCACGATGTGCCAGGATCGCGGACCTTCATTGGAATTTGCGAAATGGGTGATTGTCCTGCTCCACAACGTACTAAAGGTTAAAATGATGGTGTTTAATGATTGAAACTTAAAATCTCCATAACTTCTTACCCGATTATTGGATTTAGGTGAATTTTATATCGTTGGAAAGCTAATTGAATTTCCTACGTAATGGCAGGCTCTAAACTGAAAGATAATTAGTGTCTCAAAATTTTCATATATGAATGCTCATGTATTAGGACTTAGATTATGCTAGGGAAATATGGGGTGTCACAATATCTCCCCTTGGGATCATTCTTCCCCGAATGAAATTGGTTAAGCTAAGGGAATTGATTGACTGAGCTTACACACTGAATATGCATATCTAGTGCATGAAATGCACAACTAAACTAATTCATGAATGCACGACTGACATGAATATGATGTGCGGCTGAAATTGAGCATGGCAGAGAAAAGAAAATCTTAAGAAGATTGGTACCTTATACTGAATCTGGATTCGCAGAGAGGAGATGAGGGTACTTGGTCCACATATCTTCCTCTGCTTCCTAAGTGGCTACCTCAATGGACTGATTCCGCCGAAGAACTTTGACTAGTGAAACTTCTTTATTCCTTAGTCTACAAACTTGATGATCAAGAATTTCGACTAGGACTTCCTCAAAGGAAAGACTGTTCTGAATATCTACACTTTCTAAGGGAACAACTACAGCTGGATCAGTAATACACTTTTTCAATAATGAGACATAGTACACTGGGTGTACTGAGGATAAATCTAGAGGCAACTCAATCTAGTAAGCTACCTTTTGCGACTGAAAATTATGAAGTGACCGACATATCGGGACTGAGTTTCCCTTTCGTGCCGAATATCTTCACTTTCTTCATGGAAGAGATTTTCAACTACACAAAGTCACAGACCTCATACTCGAGATCCTTTCTTTCATATCTGTATATGATTTTTGTCATCTCTGAGCATCCCTAAGCCTTTCTCTAATCAACTAAACCTTTTCTAGCGCATCAAACACCAAGTCAGGCCCTACTACTGCAGCCTCACCTACTTCAAACCAACTAATTGAAAATCTACATCTCCTACCATAGAGAGCCTTAAATGGATCCATACGGATACTGGAATGAAAGTTTTTATTGTATGCAAAATCAATCAAAGGCAAATGGTCATCCCAACTACCCTTGAAATCAACAACGCATGCTCTCAGTATATTCTCAGGAGTATGAATGGTCCTTTCTGCTTGACCATCTGACTGAGGGTAGGAGGTTGTACTGAGGTGGACTTGGGTGCCAAGATCCTTTTGGAATGCTTTCCAAAAGTTAGAGGTAAACTGAGTACCTCTATCTCAGATGATAGATAAGGGAACACCATGTAACCTAACCAACTCTCTGAGATAGAGATTAGCCTAGTCCTTGGCTGAATAAGTGGTATGGACTGGCAAAAAATAAGCTGATTTGGTCATCCTATCTACGATAACCTAAATAGAGTCATGCTGATGGCTGGTACGAGGCAAACCTATCATAAAGTCTATGTTCACTTCCTCCCATTTCCACATGGAAATAATGAACTCCTGCATGGTTTTTGGTGCTCAACCTTAACTTGCTGACATGTAGAGCACTTAGCTACAAACTTTGCAATATCTCTCTTTATCCCACTCTACTAATAGATCTCCCACGAGTTATAGTACATATTAGTGGCTCGTGGATGAATAGAGTATCGTGCCCTATGCACTTCTACAAGAATTCATTGCCTCAAATCATCTAAACCAGGCACACATAATCTATCCTAACAACACAAAACACCATCTCTTCCTTGGGAGAAAACCTCTACTTCCAAATCTCTAACTGATTCCTTCAAGTTAACTAGATTAGGATCTCTATCCTACTTTTCCTTAACCTCAGAGACTAGACATGACTCTAAGCTACTCTGTACCCATACACTACCTTCTACTGAATCGAGTAAGCGGACACCTAGTTTGACAAGATGATGAAATTTCTGAGCTAACTTCTTCTTACCATCCTCAACATGAGCTACACTACCCATAGATATTCTACTGAGAGCATCAGCCACTACATTGGCCTTACCCTGGTGATATAGAATACTCATATCATAATCTTTCAATAACTCTAACCATCTTCTCTGATGCAAATTCAAATCTTTCTGAGAGAACACATACTAAAGGCTTTTGTGATCTGTGAACACATCTACATACACCCCATACAATTAATGCCTCCAAATCTTTAAGGAAAACACTACATTTGTTAGCTCAAGATCATGAGTCGGATAATTATTCTCATGGGGTTTAAGCTGTCTGGATGCGTAGGCTATGACCTCACTTCCCTCCATGAGGACACAACCCAAACCTACTCTTGATACATCATAGTACACAAAAAAACCATCTGAACCGTCTGGTAGAGTTAAGACTGGGGATGAGGTAAGTTGAGTCTTCAACTCCTAAAAACTCTTCTCATAGGAATCTAACCACTGAAACTTAACTTTCTTCTGAGTTCATCTAGACATGGGGGATGCAATAGAAGAAAACCCTTCAACAAAACAATGGTAATAGCCAGCTAAACCCCAGAAACTCCTGATATCTGATGGAGAAATGGGTTTAGGCTAGTTTCTCACTGCTTTTGTCTTTTGAGAATCAACTTTAATGTCATCACCAAAAATAATATGACCAAGGAATGCTATTGATCTTAGCTAGAATTCACACTTACTAAATTTAGCAAACAACTAATGAGCTCTAAGAGTTTGAAGCACTATGCTGAGATGGTCTGCATGATCACTTTCACTACGAGAATAGACAAGAATGTCATCAATGAAGACTATGACGAATATGTCAAAGTACTTCTTGAACACTCAGTTCATCAATTCCATGAAGGCTTCTGGGGTATTTGTAAGACCAAAGGACATGACTAGAAATTTGAAGTGACCATACCGAGTTGGGAAAGCTATTTTTGGAATGTTATGTTCTCTGACTCTAAGTTAATGATAGCTTAATCTGAGGTCTATCTTGGAAAAGTAACTGGCACCATGAAATTAATCAACCAAGTCATCAATTCTAGGAAGTGGATATTTATTCTTAACTATGACCTTGTTCAACTAACGGTAGTCTATGCACATTCTGAGAGAACCATCTTTCTTATGCATGAATAGAATAGGTGCGCCCTACAGGGAGACGCTGGGTCTGATAAATCCCTTATCTAAGAGATCCTTCAACTATTCTTTTAGTTCTTTGAGTTCAGCTGGAGCCATTTTGTTTGGCGGAATAGATATAGGCTGAGTATCTAGGAGAAGGTCTATTCGAAAGTCGATTTCCCTTTCAGGAGGAACTTTGGGAAGATCTTCAGGAAATATATCTAAGAATTCATTTACTACTGGGACTAACTCAAGAGTAGGAGTTTCTGAGTTAGAGTCTTTGACTTGTACAAGATGATAGACACACCCCTTGGATATCATCTTTCTGGCTCTTAGGTAAGTAATCAACTGACCCTTAAAAGTTGTAGTACTACCCCTCCATTCAAGGATTGGTTTATTTGGAAATTGAAAATGAACTATTCTGTTTCTATAATCAACTAAGGCATAGTATGAGTAGAGCCAATCCATGTCAAGAATAACGCCAAAATCCATCATCTCTAACTCCACGAGATCAACTGAAGTAACTTTTTGAGATATTATGACCGGACAATTTTTGTATACCTATCTGGATACAATGGAAACACCCACTAGGGTAGACATTGAAAAGGGATCTACTAGATTTTTAGGAGTGACTCCAAAATTGACAGTTATAGATGGATTTACAAAAGAAAGAGAAGCCTCAGGGACTAGTAAAGCATAAACATGTAAGTAAAAGACCTGCAACGTACCAGTAACTATGTTAGGAGAATTTTTCTAATCTTGGTAGGACTAAAGAGCATATAATCTATTCGGATGTTGACCACTAGTATTACTAGAAGTGACACCCCGCTAAGTTGGGCGGCTGGATAGAACTGACGACTGATAGGACTAGCCCTTTTGGCGTACATCCCTACCTTTCTGAGCAACTGCCTAACACTCCTAAATCTAATGGCCTAGCTTGCCACACCCAAAGCACACATCACTACCCGCTCTACACTCACCCTGATGGTGTCTGCCACATATTTGACATAAAGGATTGGTTCGAGCACTGCTAACACTGACCTGGGACTTAAAGCCTGGTGCCCTATTCCTATTATATTTTCTAAATTTGGATACTAGGGCACTGGCTGAAGAAGGTACTAAGGCTGAAGACCTCTGATGAAACTGAGGACGGTTACCACCTTCTGACTTTGGCTGATTGAAATTAAAACTACCCATCCTAGCTCTCTTGTTTTCTCTCTCCCTCTCCTTAATCTTTTGCTCCTTTATCTATTGAGCATGGACCATCAGCATAGACAAGTCCATCTTACTAATCAGCATTATGGTCCTTCACTCCTTGACCACA
Source organism: Capsicum annuum (assembly GCF_002878395.1). Taxonomy (NCBI): domain Eukaryota; kingdom Viridiplantae; phylum Streptophyta; class Magnoliopsida; order Solanales; family Solanaceae; genus Capsicum; species Capsicum annuum. The sequence continues at coordinate 25,235,881 of NC_061118.1, read as the reverse complement.
CTATTAGATATGCCAAATACAAACTTACTCATCTTGGACCTATTATCAGCTACCACATGAGGAGCATACCTAGATAATTGAGTAAACTTAAGGGAATACTCCTTCACACTCATGTTACCTTGCATCGAGTTAATAAATTCTAACACCTTAGCCTTCCTCAACTCTAATGGAAAGAATCTATCCAAGAAAGTCGTGGCAACTCTTCCCATTCTATAGGCCCTACATCAATACCTCTATCAACTTTCCACTTCTTAAACCATGTATGGGCTACATCCTAAAATTGATATGCAACCAACTCGACACTCTGATTAGATGTCACCCCCATAGCATCCATTACCTTCTAAACTATATCTAAGAATTCATGTGGATCCTCTTTAGACTTGGACCCCATAAAGGAAGGAGGATTCATCTGGGTGAAATTCTGAATTCTAGATGCAGCAGTATTGCCCATTGGTTTAGTCAAAATAACAACTGGCTGTTCATTCTGTGCTGCTATAGAGTTTTTTAGAGTAGTGAACGCAGACCTAAATTCTACATGAGAGACATGCTCGTCCAGAGGATCTTCCTAGATATGCTGAGGGACTGGATAAGTTCCTGGTCTTCTTTTGTTCTTCTTGGGAGGCATGTTCTATAAATAAGAGGAGGAAAATGATTAGACTGAGAGCTTAACTTGAGCTTATGCTTCCTCGCATGACATAAATACTGGAAAAGAAGAAGCTTTTTCTAAATGCCTTCTAGGCTCTCATCCATAAGTGTGGCGTACTATACACCCATGCACAAGACTCTACTCGGTGCGGATTTCAAACTTCCTAGGACACTTTAAGACCTTAGGCTTTGATACTAAGTTTGTAACAACCAAAGACTACCCACTAGTCAGTACACGATGCTTACGGTACCAAGAGACAACAAGCTAACCCATGAGCTGATATCTTATGTGAGCACTGAATAATATAATATAAATGCAAAAGAATAACTGAAATGCCATAAGGTTTTAATAATAAAATAACTACTGAATTATGAATCTGATACAAATATTGAAATCTAAATAGTCTGAATAACTAACTGAAGTATCTGAAAAACCTCTAAACTGGATACTGTGAGTTGATGGGATAAGCCCCAACTAACTCTACTAACTACTAAGATAAAGACATGAAGTAATATATCTATCCTCAGATGTTGATAAATCACCAATGCTATATACTGCTAATGATCTAAAGGACTAAGTATGATCTGGACACTGAGCGTCAACACCTATGATATAAGACATCATAGAACAAAGAAAAGATATGCGATCAGTACTTTGAATATACTGGTATGCAAAATGAGTTAGGCTGATATGCATGGTTTCATGAACAAAACTAATAATTAACTAGATATGCATGTAAAGCATGGAGTACTGAGTAGAGAGAATGGAGTTATAGGTACTGATAATGTAAGGAAATCTGTAAATACTGTGGATGCATGACCAAGCATATAACATAACTAAGTAAAATATGTAAACTGAACTACTAAAATAACTAAAGTCTATATGCTTTGGTTAAACAACACTAAGACTAAATAACTAAGCAGGGACTATAACTGAGACTATATCTGAGATTATGGGAGGTATCATCTAATCGACATTCCCCAACCTGAGCTAATCAGGGTCCAACCTATAACTCCATTTTGAAGGGTGTTAATATCGTGTCACGGGTACTAACAATGCCTGTATGGATCCACTAAACTAATACAATGTCCAAAGGACTAAGGATGTCAATTTTGAATTGACGGGTGACCCTTAAGAGATAGTCAAGCCTAATCTGATGGGTTATTACTCATATCCTATGTTGGCTACATAGTTATAGAGTATAGGGATTTCTACTAATGACTCTGCCTATCTGACGGGGAAGCCACCATCCCTACACTCACTCGATATAAAATTCTACTCCCAACTGAAAGACACTGAGATACTAGACTGTTCTGAGTTAAATAACTGATATCTGACTATTCTGATAATACTGATAATATAATCTGAAGAGTATTCTATAATGTACTGAGGCTAGACTAAACGAACAGCTATGGTCTTCGGGTATTCAATACCCCCATGACTCAAAACAACAATACTGAAAAGACACTAAAGTTTGAAGGCCAAAACATGAAGGCTCTTATTAAATAATTCACTCTTGTAGGCATTTTACCAAACACTTCTAGTTCATAGTTTAGTCAATTTATGGGAATGGTATGAAACTTGAAATAATAGCATGACTTCAACATTTGTAACACTAAATCATGATCTACTTTGAAGAATGACAATATTAAAACATGGGGGATTTGTTAATAATTCCATTAAAGTATGTTATGAAATCAATATTCATGGAAGTTCATGGAGATTCATAGTTTTAAATCTCAATTTAATATCATAAATCTTGAATAGAGGATAGATTTGTAATTAAAACAGATACTTGGACTCCATGGATGAAAGGAATCCGTGGATGAACATCTAACATACCTGGGATGAAGAATTTGGAAGGATTGATGGAGAGTTCTTAAGGTTTGACCGTGATTCTTGAAGATTAGGGTTTTGTTACTTGAGAGAATGTTCTTGATTTTGGGGAAAAATTGATTAGAAGAATGCCCAATTAGGTTATTAGGGACTTAATTTTGTGTTTGGGGTTAACTGGGACAAGCAAAAAGTATTTAAAAGGCCTTGGAATTAAAATATGTAACTAACTGAAAATCCCAGTTTTCTGGGCTAGTGCGATACGGCGCTATTGTATCGTGTCACTGGAATCGGACAACTAGGAAACAGGTCTATGGGCGACACGGAGAAATCATTGTCCTTCCTTGATTGGGACCTGGAAGTTCACCGTAACCCGGTGGTATCGCGCTTCAACACTGGAAATGGACAAATGTCAAATTGACCTATGGCGTGATACGCCAGAATCACAGACCCTTACTGGAATTTTCCAAATAGGGGATTGGCCTGCTCCACGATGTGATAAAGGTTAAAATGACGGTGTTTAATGACTGAAACTTAAAATTTCCATAACTTTTTACCCAGTTATCTGATTTAGGCAAACTTTATATCGTTGAAAAGCTAACAGAATTTCCTATGCAATGGCAGGTAGTAAACTAAAAAATAATGATTTTTTTAAAAATTTAATATACGAATGCTCATGTATTGGGACTTAGATTATGCTAGGGAAATTCGGGGTGTTACAGTTCAACAATAAAGTAAAAACATTCTTTGAGGCATTTTATCTAACTTGTTGAGGGTATACCTTTACCAAGACCAAAAACAATTCATAAACCACCATAATTAGGGTTACTCAAGACCTTTTTTTGTTAAACCATAACCAACCAATAACCACATATGCAAGAAATATCCAAAAACATGTAAAACATAGTTTAAACCAATATCAACCCATATGCATCCACACTCTCAACAATATTCGAAATCCACTATTTATGATTCATATACTAATATTTAAAACACAATACACATAACTATATGTTTAAATAACATTCATGGAAGAACTACATGCCTTATACAAGAAGATTCTGAAGAGAAACATGACTTTTGAGCACCTTTGAAGAACACATGAGAAACCCTAGCCTCTAATCTTCCAATAGAGTGTTTGAGAGAGTATTTAATGTGTTTTAATCCTTTAATAAGTGTTATGGAAGGCCATTTAGGGTTATATGATGTGAGTACATACGATTTTAGGAGTAGGAAATATCGAAACTACCCTTGACTTAAAATTAAAACAAGTCACGTCTAGGGGTAAGACTCCCCCTTACTATCCGTATCCTAGGGTACGAGTGGTAACCCAACTTATACCTAATATCTTCCAAGACCTTACCTACTTAGTTATATACGACTCATACTCCCCACTCATATCTAACGGGTATGAATGATACCCCCAATCTTACCCACCATCCGTATAGTGGATATATTCCACAAGACAACTTAAATATGCACCATATAGCTTGCCTTGCACCACTCGTATGTTCCTATACGACTCTTGTAAGTATCCCACATCAGAAAAGGGATGGGTAATTGGTCTCCTTATATGAACTTGGACAATTGTACCCATATGAGCTAGCTTTTAAGGCTGAGTTAGGCCTAAGATTTATTCTTTACATGGTATCAGAGCAAGGACCATCCCAAATCTTTGTTCACCAATGTTGGGCCCTCATATTATATTATCGATGCTCTAGTTAATGATTCCTGGGTGTGCAAGGCAGTGTTAAGTATCCCACATCAAAAAAGGAATGGGTAATTGGTCTCTTTATATGGACTTGGGCAATCATCCTCTCATGAGCTAGCTTTTGAGGTTAAGTTAGGACCAAGATCCATTATTTACAGCTCTTACCCTTGTGAGTTGTATCTTGGGCAATATCCAAGACTCACATACTGCCTAGGGTACGAGTAAACCCATATAACAGCCCATAAGTCATAACTAAGGGTTACGACTGACTCCCTTGATTCGTACTGATCCATAAAGTTTAAAGCTTAAGAAATTTTGCAAGGGTCCTATTCCTAGGGTGTTTCAATTACCAACCCTTCTCAAAGCCAAGTAAGAACTAATATACTGGGGACTAAGCTTCTCCCTATTACCAAACCACATCAGTCTTTTAATGTGAGACACCTTCAAGAACACCTTATCCCCAACCTCAAACTCTAACTCTCTTTGCCTCATATGTCCATAGGACTTTTTGTGACTTTAGGCGGCCTTAAGTATATACCAATTCACCTTCACCTTCTCAATGGCTCGGTAAAGCAAATCCAGACCAAATATCTTTGCCTCACCAACCTCGAACCACCCAATTGGATACCTACACCTCCTACCATACAACGCCTCAAATGGAGCTATCCCAATGCTAGAGTGGTAGCTATTATTATAGGCAAACTCCACAAGAGGTGAATGCTTAATCCAACTACCACCATAATTAATCACATAAGAACAAAACATATCCTCTAATATTTGAATACTCCTTTCTACCTGCCCATCCAACTGCGGGTGGAAAGCAGTACTCAGACTAACCTTAGTCTCCAACCTTTTCTGAAATGACCACCAAAAGTGAGATGTAAATTGCATACCATGATCTGAGATGATAGAAACCGATACCCCATACAGCTTTATAATCTAATGAAGATATAACTTTTCATAATCCTCAACTGAGAAGTTAATCTTCACTGGTAAAAAATGAGCAAACTTTGTCATCCTACCCACGATGACCCAAATTGAATCGAACTGATTTTGAGACCAAGGAAAACCGATAATGAAATCTATGTTGATCACTTCCTACTTCCACTCTAGAAAATTAATTTCTAGATACAATCCACCAGGACTCATGTGCTCAACTTTCACTTGTTGACACACTATACACTTGGCCACAAAATTTGCCATATTCCTCTTTATATTATTTCACTAATAGATTTTCTTGAGGTCATGATACATATTCGTTGAACCAAAATGAACAGCATAGCATGATACATGTTCCTCAGCCAAGATCCCTCTAAAAACCATCAACGTTGAGAACATATATTCTCTCTTGGTACCACAAGGAATTATCACCACTAATCTCAAAGGCCATCACCTTCTGCCTACCAATATCACCCTTAATTCTTATCAACATAGGATATAACACTTGTTTCTCCTTGATTTCAGTACCTAAAGACAACTGCACAAGTTTCTAAATGAACTCACCGTCATCCTCAAAGTCCAAGAGGCGAACTCTAAGGTTAGCCAAATGGTGAATGCCTTTTACCAATTCCAACTTCTCCTTATCCACATAAGCTAGACTTTCTATAGATAACCTGAGAAGAGTATCAGCAACCACATTATCTTTATATAGATAGTACTAAAGACTTATGTCATAATTCTTAGGTAGCTCAAGCCATCTTCTTTGCCTGAGGTTAAGCTCTTTCTATGTAAACATATACTGTAGGCTTTTATGATCAAGAAAGATGTCCACATGCACTCCATACAAATAATGATGGAAAATTTTCAACAAAAACACCAAATCTAGCAATTCTAAATCACAAGTCGGATAATTCCTCTCATGCACCTTCAACTGTCTAGAGACGTAAGCTATTACCTTATTATATTGCATCAAAATGTACAAAAGCCCCACACATGTCACATCACAGTAGACCACAAACCCATCATGCCTTCAGGAAAAGTCAAAATCAGAAGCAAAGTTAGCTTATCCTTCATCTTGTCAAAACTACCCTCACAGATATTTGACCATAAGAACTTTACCTTCTTCTAAGCCAACTTATTCAATGAGGAAGCTATAGAAGAAAAACTTTGTACGAACCTCATATAGTAACTATCTAAACCCAAGAAACTCCAAATATTAGTTATATTCGTGGGTATAGGATACTTTTTAACCACTGTAACATTTTGCAGATCCACCATGATGCCTTCACTATAAATGATATGACCCAGAAAAGTGACAGCATTCGACTAGAATTCACATTTCACAAACTTAGCATAAAACTATTGTTCTTTCAGAGTCTATAACATAACACTGAGTAGTTGGAATAATCCACCACACTCTTAGAGTATACCAATCTATAATATATGAACATAATGATGAACAAGTCTGGAAACTGATAAAAAACCCTATTCATCAAATCAATGCATGCCGCTGAGGCGTTGTTCAACCTAAAGACATAACCAGAAACTCAAAGCGACCATACTAGGAATATAAAGTTGTCTTAGGGATATCCACTTCCCTAATCTTTAACTGATGATACCGGAATCGAAGATCAATTTTGGAGGAAAACTTAGCACCCTTCAACTGATCAAACAAGTGATATATCCTTGAAAAAAGATACGTGTTTTTACCATTACCTTGCTCAAATACCAATAATCAATAAACATTCAAAGATAACTATCTTTTTTACATACGAATAACTCCAGTGCACCCTAAGGGGATACACTAGGACAAATAAAACCCTTGTCTAATAGATTCTTGAGTTTATCCATAAGCTCTTTCAACTCATTTGGAGCCATCCTAAATGGGGGAATAAAAATTTGACGAGTTTCCAGAACAGGATCAATCCCAAACTCAATCTCCCTATCCATAGGACACTATAAAGGTCATTAGGGAAGACCTTGGAAAATTCATTCACTACTAGGACAAAATGCAAAGAAGGACCCTCCGAGTTAGAATCTTTAACTAGACTAGATGATAGAGACACCCTTTTGAGATTAATCTTTGAGCTCTAAGATATGATATAAACTTCTCCTTAGGATCAAGGGAACCGGTCTCCCACTCAATAATCAGCTTATTAGGGAAATTAAAGATAACCTTACGGGTCCAATGGTCTAGAGATACATAGCATGAGTGCAACCAATCCATACCTATTATGTACACTATATCTAATTCAAATAGACCCACCACAGCTTCTTTACTACCAACAGATACCACACCCCTTGAAACACCCTAAACCTTAGCCCTTACAAGATTTCTAGAGTTTTAAAGTTTTTAGAGAATGTACAAATTGAAGGTACAAGTCATATGGATTAGGGGCACTTCTCATACCTTAGGGTACGAGTTTGGCATGTGTTGTCTTATGATGATCAGTTTAGAGGTCTATGGTAAGGTCTAGGGTATGATTTAGGGTAGGGTATGGCTAAGTGGGGTTTTCATACCCTCCTGCGTGTATATTTTAAACTTTTGAGCTAGGGGTATTTTAGACAATTCTCACCCTATGGCTCACTTTAGAATTCTCAAAACACTCAAAATACACTCTCTAACTCTTTCTTAAAGATTGAAGGCTAGGGTTTCTACAAGTGTTCTTCAAAGGGCTCACGAGTCAAGTTTCCTTCTGTGAATCTTCTTGTATAAGGCATGTACTCCTCCCTCATTGTTAGTTCCAACTAAAGGAATATTTGTAAGGTGTTTTAAATATTAATTATGAATCATAAATAGTGGTTTTAAAAACCAATGTTGAGGGTTTTGGATGCATATGGTTGAGTATTGTTTACTCTTGGTTTAAATTATATTGTCACATATTTTTTGTGGTGGTTTTCATAAGTGGGTACTTGTTGGTTATGGTTTAACAAATGGGTCATAAGTTACCCCAAATTAGATGGTTTATGCTTTAGTTTTGGACTTTGTAAAGGTATTCCCTCAACATGCTTGATAAAATACCCATGAGAATGTTTTACTCTATCGTTGAACTTTCATTAAAACTATTGCATAGTATGGTTTGGAAATAAAATCCTAAATTGGTTTTGAATGGCTTGAATTGTTTTAAATGGTTTTGAATGGTTTGGATGGTTTGGAATGGTTAAATGTAAGGCCTTGGTGGTGATAAAATTGATTTGAATGAAAACCTTGCGAGGTACTCAGGATTCCCCCAAGTGAATGAATAATCAAATTGGTTTAAATGATAATTATCTAGTGGGGTACATGGGAATTCCTCAAGCAAAACTTAATAATGAAATACTTGTGTGGTACGCGGGAATCCCCCAAGTAAACTTAATAATGATGTACTTATGGGGTACATGGAAATCCCCCAAGTAAACTAAATAATGTGACCTATGGGGTACATAGGAATCCCCAAAGGTTGGCTAAGAAGATTGCTTGTAAGCTATAGTTAGTATGATGATACCACTACTCATAGTCTAGGTTAATAATAAATGAAATTGTTGATTTAGTTGTGTAGTAATGATTTTAATTGGGCAGTAATGGTGGGGTTTGATAGATAATCGTAAAGGTGTGAGTCTAATGGACGGACAATGGAAAATCATGTTTGTCGACATGAAGATTGGTCATGGCGACCATCTACTTGAGGGGTACACGAGAATCTTGTAATGCCCCGCATTTTGGCCAACAATATAGACCATGATTCAAATGTATTGATAAATCCCAAAGCCATAAATCCTATGCCAATATGGCATGTTAATTATGTGTGTAGCATGTGAATCCATTCAAGATTGAATTTAGACCACAGGGGTTATTTGACTCAAGGACGAGTAGAAAACTACTTCGACCGATTAAGCTTAAGTGGACATTATAATTTATGTCAACTTCTATCGACCATGACTTTGTATATGTCGAACTAGAAAGCCTACTATGTGTAAAATGATAGGTTCTTGAGTTAGCTTTCCAATGATACTGATTTTGCTTAAATCCAGCACCCAAGCAAGAACTTATGGCCTTTCAAAGTAATATGTGTCGCCTAACCAATCGCACATGGCCACTGGAAAGCATAGGCGATAGCCTAGGTGGCACCTATTTAAACATAGGTGATGGCATAGGCGGCGCAAAGGTTTCAAGTGACTTAAATACTCCATTTTTGGGGAAAAATGGTCCTTTTCCTCCTTTACTTAACCCTAAACACAAAATTCAGTTCCAAAGACCCCAAAATACACCTTCATTCATCAAAATTTCTCAAGGATTCTCCTTAGGGTTTCAAAATAAAAATCCAAGCAACTCAAGATTCAACGAGGGGCTTTAGAAACTAATTGCATATTTGGAATCCCTAGAACGTAGGCTTCAAGAAGCACCTATAATCTTTGCATATAAAGGTACTTGGGGTTATCTCAAAAATCCTATGGGCTTTAAAAATTCATGTTTTCAAAATAGGGATTTTGAAATTACGAATATGATATGTTTTAAATGTTTTATGATATTGATTTGGTCTTTAGGCCTAATTCTAAGGTGATTTGATATATTATATATAGATATGCATGTGTTTCATAATGATGATAAATTGAGAGCATGATTTACACGAAACCCCTCCCTTGATATAATATTATTTTAAGTTTTCACATGATATGAGTCATTTGAAATTATCTTGAAATGCATGTTATAAAATGTAATGATTTGGATATGGTTTTTGACTTTCAAAGAGAGGGTTGTTTTGTTCATGTTGAAATATGTTGCATATGATGATTGAATGAAGAGAATGATATGATAATGATGACTTGCAAGTCGGGTATGATGATACCCTACAGAGTATGACAGGTGATTAATTTGAACAAAGTTTGAATGCATTGATTTTCATGAGAAAGGAGGATGCCCAAAGAAGGCGTTTGAGTGAAAGGGCTCATCGCTAGAAACTGTAGTTGCCGATGCAGGTCATATGATATTGTATCCTAATGGGAGGATAATAAAATAATTGGGACATCTCACATGGGGGGATTCCCTATGGTGTACTCACATGTTGGGTATACCGACTCCAAATCCCGACGGCTACTTGGATTGGAGGCTTGGCCGTCGAGCACCAGAGGCGGATTCCACATAGGCATGGAATTACAATTGTAGGGTAGTCTACATAGCTCAATTGCATTACATTGGTATTGAAAACTATTACATTGTGCCCATGTGTTTTTAAATAATTAGATATGAAACAGCTTTATAATGGCTCTCACCTATATTGTGTAAAAATATTATATTTCTGTTTTGATTTCTCTATGTACCAGTACTTTTGTATTGACCTCCTCTCCTTTCAAGTTTGGAGGCACAGTTTAGGGGTCCAGACAACCAGTAGATTCCTTCCGACAGATCGCAAAATCAAGTGGTGAGCCTTCTATATTTCGAAAGGCCTGATGTCTGTAGTTTAATTTATCATTTATTAGTTTTGGGTCTACTGGGGACCTTGTCCCAGTTTTTAGATAGACAATTGTTTTAGTCATGTTGTAGAGATTTTGCAGACGTTATAGAGATGTTGTGTTGAGATTGTGGGACATTATTCCCCATTATTGCTTTCGCATGATTCTTCACCATATTTCCATTATATTGTGTATCTTCCGCATTTTTGTTATCATATGAATTGTGTGCATGATTACCAGACAGATAGGGGTGTTTCGGGCCTCATGGTTTGGAATAATCGTGATGGCCAGGGCCCCGATTTGGGTCATGACAAACTTGGTATCAAAGCATGGTTCATGATCCTAAGGTGTCTATGAAATCACATTGGTTAGAGTCCTGTTTATGGGTTTCTAGCGCGCCATACTTATAAGCAGGAGGCTGTTAGGCGTTTTGGAAATTTTTCTCTTCTTTGTGATTTAGCTCGTGCTTCAGAGTCTGAACTGTCCCCTAATCAATTAATGATCACTTGTATTTTAGAAACACAGTTATTCCTCCAGGTCGTATCATCGATCAGAATGATCAGGCAGATGAGGTCTGTCCCACCCATGGGATGCAGACCCATAACAGACCTCACACTCCAGAACTTGTCCCTACTCCAGGAGTCCCTCTAGTCCTGACTAGTCCACCTCGGGCTCCGTGGACTAATGTCAACCATCCCCCAACTACTCAGGGAGATATTTTAAATGCAAAATTCAGACGGTCTATTCATATGCTGACACAGTTGGTAGCTAACCAGGATCAACGATCAGAAGATGTTGGGTATGCATCTATTACGTCTGAGGCTACTAGGGTCAGACATTTCATAAAGATGAACCCACCTAAGTTCACTGGCACCAAGGTGGAGGAAGATACACAAGAGTTTGTGGATGAGATGGAAAATATCTTTAAGGTAATACATGTGGATGAGGTTGAAGGGGTGGAACTGGTAACTTATCAGCTCAAGGATGTTCCAAATCAGTGGTATGCTGACTGGGAGGATGCAAAAGGTAAGAGTGCTGAGCCCATAGTTTGGGGCGAATTTGTGGAAGCTTTCCTTGATCGATTATTTTCTCTGGAGTTAAGGAAGGCCAAGGCAGAAGAGATTATGAATCTGAAGTAGGGAAATATGAGTGTCCAGGAGTACACTTCGAAGTTTAATAAACTAGCCCACTATGCACCAGAGTTGTCTAGTAATATAAGAGCCCGGATGAGGAAATTTGCATCCGACCTTGCTGATAACCAGGTACTTGAGTGCCAGGGGGCTATGTTGAACAAGGAGTTAGACTTTGCTCAGCTGACCATTCATATGCAGTAGATAAAAGAGAAGAAAAAGAAAATTTCAAAAACAAGAGAGAAAGACAGGCAAGCAAAGAGAGCCAGAACCGTGGATCAGAATCATAGCCAGCCACAAAGAGGCAACTGGGGAAATAGATGGCAAAAGAAGAAGTCATGGAGTAATGCATAGTCTGCTGTCAGTGCCCCAGCACCCGAACCACCAGCAGATAGACGATCTCAGAGTTTTCAAACTCATCATAGATCGATAGCCCCAGATACTCAGTCGCAGGAGAGTGTGGCCCAACAACGTCGTACTTATCCATGGTGTGAGATTTGTGGGAGGAATCACCCAGGAAAGTGTTTTTTTAGGGGAAAAATTGTTATACTTGTGGAAAAGTAGGACATCTTCAGAGAGATTGCCCTTCTGCTGGAGGAAATACAAGGGGGACTAGGCCCCAAGCTACCCCCATGGATCTTCCTCCTAAGGGTTCCCCTTCAGCTATCGAGAGCGATCGCAACCGGTTATATTCTTTGACAAACCACTAGGAGGTGAAAGTTTCACCAAATGTTGTCACCGGTACGTTACAAATTTTTTCTTGTGAAATTTATATATTTCTTGATCCTGGCTCTACTTTATCTTATGTGACCCCCTATGTGGCATTGGTTTTGGGTTTGAGCCCGAAGTCATTGAAGAACCCTTCACTGTTTCCACTCCTGTAGGTGATTCTATTATTTATAGAAGGGTTTATAGAAATTGTGTTGTGTCTATTCTTAGTAGAGATATTGTGGCCGACCTTATAGAACTTGACATGGTAGATTTTAATGCCATCCTTAAGATGGACTGGCTCCATTTGCGTTATGCCACCCTTAATTGCAGAACCCAAAAGGTCACTTTTTCTTTTTCGAATGAGACACCAATTTTATGGGCAGGGAGTTCTGTGGAACCTAGAGGTCACTTTATCTCTTATCTTAGAGCCCAAAAACTTGTCTCCAAAGGCTGTATGTACCATCTAATCTGAGTAAAAGATTCAAGAGTTAAAAATCTTCCTTTTTAATCAGTCCCTGTAGTGAATGAGTTTCCAGAAGTCTTTCTCGAAGATCTCCCAGGGATATCACCTGATAGGGAAATAGATTTTGGCATTGTGTTGTTGCCAGACACTCATCCTATTTCTATTCTGCCATATAAAATGGCTCCCATAGAACTAAAAGATTTAAAAAAATAGCTAGCAGACCTTCTAGATAAGGGTTTTATTTACCCCAGTATGTCCCCTTGGGGTGCACCTGCACTTTTCATGTGAAAGAGAGACAGTTCCCTTAGTATGTCCGTAGACTATCGTCAGCTGAATAAGGTTAAGATTAAAAACAAGTATCCTCTTCCTAGGATTGATGATCTTTTTGACCAGCTTCAGGGTGCTAAGTGTTTTTTGAAAATAGATCTTCATTTGGGTTATCATCAGTTGAAAGTTAAGGAGTCAGACGTTCCCAAGACAGCTTTTTGAACCCGATATGGTCACTATGAATTTCCAGTCATGTCCTTCAAGTTGACTAACGCCCCTGTAGCCTTCATGGATCTTATGAATAAAGTATTCCATCAGTTTCTTAACTAGTTCATCATTGTATTTATTGATGATATCCTAATCTATTTTAAGAGTAAAAGGGATCACGCCAATCACCTCCAAATTATTCTTCAGACCCTTAAGGATCATCAGCTGTATGCCAAATTTTCTAACTTAGAATTCTGGTTAGATATAATTGCCTTCTTGGGGCATATTGTGTCCAGTAACGAGATAAGAGTGGATCCCCAGAAAGTTGAAGTAGTGAGAAAATGGCCCAGACCCACGACTCCAACCGATATTCGAAGCTTCTTGGGTTTGGCGGGGTATTATAGAAGCTTCGTAGGGAGTTTTTCTTCCATAGCTGCTCCGCTTACTAAACTAACTCAGAAAAAGATAAAGTTTATGTGGTCTGACTTATGTGAAAATAATTTTGAGAAGTTGAAGGACAAGCTGACTACTGCTCCTGTTTTGACCCTTCCCGAGGGTATAGATGATTTTGTGGTTTATTGTGATGTGTCCCGTGTGGGACTTAGTTGTGTATTGATATAGCATGGTAAGGTGATAGCTTATGCATCTAGGCAGTTAATGGTGCATGAGCGCAATTACCCCACTCATAACTTGGAGTTAGCAGCTGTGGTGTTTGCATTTAGAATCTGGAGGAACTATCTCTATGGAGTGCATGTTGATATTTATACTGACCATAAGAGTTTGCAGTATGTTTTCTCGCAGAAAGAATTAAACCTCAGGTAGAGGCTTTAGATGGAGCTTTTGAAATACTATGATATGAGTCTGCATTACTATTTGGGCAAGGCAAATACTGTAGCCAACGCCCTCAGCAGGTTGTCTATGGGAAGCCTTTCTCATGTAGAAGAAGGAAAGAAAGAGATGGTGAAAGATATTCACCGCCTTGCAAATGTAGGAGTGCGACTCTTAGATTTTGAATATGGAGGGGTAATTATTCATGAGTTAGCTAAGTCATCCCTTTGTGCTGAAGTTAAGGAGAAACAGGTTGAAGATCCCATCTTGATGCAAATTAAGAAAGATGTGGGTCAACAAAAGGTTATGTCGTTTGAAATTAGTGGTGATGGTATTCTGAGATTTCAGGGTAGGTTGTACGTTCTGAATGTTGATGGGCTGTGGAAAAGAATCCTTAATAAGGTGCACACTTCGAGGTATGTCGTTCACCCAGGCTCTACTAAGATGTACCATGATCTAAAAACCTTGTATTGGTGGAATAACATGAAACGTGATGTAGCTGATTTTGTGTCCAAGTTTTTGAACTGTCAACAACTGAAGGTAGAATCCATGAGGTCAGGTGGTACTTCCCAAGAGATTGCCCTGCCTTTATGGAAATAGGAGATGATAAACATGGACTTCATTACAGGACTTCCGAGATCCCCGAAACCAGTATGATTCTATATGGGTGATTGTAGATCATTTGACAAAATCAGCCCACTTTTTGCCTGTGAGGACTAATTATTCGGGAAAGGGTTATGCTAAGATTTACATTGAGGAGATAGTTTGGTTTCATGGGGCACCAGTGTCCATTATATCCGATACAGGTACGCAGTTTTCATCTCAGTTCTGGAGATTTTTTCAGAAGGATTTAGGTACACAAGTGAATTTGAGCACAGCTTTCCACCCTCAGATAGATGGGCAAGCTGACCGTACCATTCAGACCCTCAAGGATATGTTGAGGGCATGCGTCATTGATTGTAAAGGTAGTTGGGTAGATCACCTGCCACTAGTTGAATTTGCTTACAATAATAGTTACCATGCCAGCATCAAGATGGCTCCTTTTGAGGCTTTGTATGAGAGGAGATGTAGGTCTCTGATAGGATGGTATAAAGTGGGTGAGACCTATTTATATGGGCCTGATCTTGTTGATTAGGTGATGGATAAAGTAAAGATCAATAGAGAACGACTCAAGACTGCTCAGAGTCGTTAGAAGTCCTATGCCGATGTTCAGAGAAGAAAACTAGAGTTTGAAGTTGGTGATTGGGTGTTTCTCAAGGTTTCTCCTATGAAAAGAGTTATGCGGTTTGGAAAAAGAGGTAAATTAAGCCATCGCTATATAGGGCCATATCAGATTCTGAGAAATTGGTGCAGTTGCTTATGAGCTAAAATTGCCTGCAAGTTTGGGTTCCGTTCATCTGGTATTCCATGTATCCATGTTGAAGAAATGCTTTGGAGATCATTCTTTGGTATTGCTAGTAGAGGGTGTCAAAGTGATAGATTCCTTGTCTAACGAAGAGGAGCCTATTGAAATTTTAGATCGCCAAGTTCGAAAGCTGAGGAGCAAAGAGATAGCCTTAGTAAAGGTACTGTGGATGAATCAAAAAGTCGAAGAAGCAACTTGGGAGTCAGAAGATGACATGAGAATTAGATATCCCTATTTGTTTGCTTCGATGGAGGATAAGATAGAAGGTACTATTCCTATCTTATCTTTCCTAGTCCTTTATTATGCTTGAAATTGTGTCTGTCTATGTCCTTCATCATCATTCAGGGACGAATGATCCTAAGGGGGGGATAATGTAACGCCCCACATTTCGGGCTATAATATAGACCATGATTCTGATGTACTGATAAATCCCGAAGCCAAAAATCCTATGCCAATACAGTATGTTAATTATTTGTATAGAATGTGAATCCATTCAAGCTTGAATTTAGACCATAGGGGTCATTTGACTCAAGGACGAGTTGAAAACTACTTCTACCGGTTAAGCTTAAGTGGACATTATAATTTGTGCCAACTTCTATCGACCATAACTCTTCGTATATGTCGAATAAGAAAGCCTACTATGTGTAAAATGATAGGTTTCTGAGTTAGCTTTCCAACGATACCAATTTAGATAAAATCTGGCACCCAAGCAAGAACTTATGGCCTTTCAAAGTAATATGTGTCGCCTAACCAATCGTACATGGCCACTAGAAATCGTAGGCGATAGCCTAGGCGGCACCTATATAAACATGGGCGATGGCATAGGCGCCGCCTATTAAAGGTTTCAAGTGACTTAAACACTCCATTTTGGGGCAAAATGGTCCTTTTCCACCCTTTCTTAGCCCTAAACACGAAATTCAGTTCCAAAGACCCCAAAATACACCTTCATTCATCAAAAGTGCTCAAGGATTCTCCTTAGGGTTTCAAAATAAAAACCCAAGCAACTCAAGATTCAATCGGGGACTTTAGAAACTAATTGCATATTTGGAATCCCCATAACGTAGGCTTCAAGAAGCACCTATAATCTTCACATATAGAGGTACGTGGGGTTATCTCAAAAATCTCATGGGCTTTAAAAATTCATGTTTTCAAAATGGGTGTTTTGAAATTACGAATATAATATGTTTTAAATGTTTTATGATATTGATTTGGTCTTTAGGCCTAATTCTAAGGTGATTTGATATATTATATATGGATATGCATGTATTTCATAATGATGATAAATTAAGATCATGATTTACACGGAACCCCTCCCTTGATATGATATTATTTTAAGTTTTCACATGATATGAATCATTTGAAATCATCTTGAAATGCATGTCATGAAATGTCTAAAAAATGTCATGATTTGGATATGGTTTTTGACTTTCAAAAAGAGGGTTGTTTTGTTCATGTTGAAATATGTTGCATATGATGATTGAATGAAGAGAATGATATAATACTGATGACTTGCAAGTCAGGTATGATGATACCCTATAGAGTATGACATATAATTGATTTGAACAAAGTTTGAATGCATTGATTTTCATGAGAAAGGTGGATGTCCGAAGAAGGCATTTGAGTGAAAGGGTTCATCGCTGGAAACTGTAGTTGTCGATGCGGGTCATATGATATTGTATCCTACATGGGAGGATAATAAAATAATTAGGACATCTCACATGGGGGGATTCCCTGCGGTGTACTCACATGGGGGGTATACCGGCTCCAAATCCTGGCAGCTACTTGGATTGGAGGCTTGGCTGCCGAGCACCAGAGGCAGATTCCACATAGCCGTGGAATTATAATTATAGGGTATTCCACCTAGCTCAATCGCATTACATTGGTATTGAAAACTATTACATTATGCACATGTGTTTTCAAATAATTTGATATGAAATCGCTCTATAATGGCTCTCACCTATATTGTGTAAAAATATTATATTTCTGTTTTGATTTCTCAGTGTACCAGTACTTTTGTATTGACCCCCTCTCCTCCCAGGTTTGGAGGAACAGTCTAGGGGTCCAGAAAACCAGTAGATTCCTTCCAACAGATCGCAGAATCAAGTGGTAAGCCTTCTATATTTTGAAAGGCTTGATGTCTGCAGTTTAATTTATCATTTATTAGTTTTGGGTCTACTGGGGACCTTGTCCCAGTTTTTAGATAGACAATTATTTTAGTCATGTAGTAGATATTTCGCAAATGTTATAGAGATGTTGTGTTGAGATTATGGGACATTATTCCCCATTATTACGTTCGCATGATTCTTGACCATGTTTCCGTTATATTGTGTATCTTTCGCATTTCTTTTATCATATAAATTGTGTGCATGATTACTAGACAGATAGAGGTGTTTCGGGCCTCATGGTTTGGAATACTCATCACGGCTAAGGCCCCGGTTTGGGTCGTGACAAATCTCCTAACACTTGTATATATGTATTATGGAGAGCGAAGGGTACGCGAGAATCCTCTACTCCTATGGTATCTCTGATTCATGCGGCTACACACATCAGGGCTCATCTAAGAGGTAACACTGGACCTGTATAGCCCATGGGTGGATTATGACTGTTAAGCTACACATACCCAAGTTAATGGTTTTAAAGGCATCCTAAACCCAATTCCCTTCCCAGCATGGTTATATATATTCATGAATGGTTGTGAATGAATATGGTTGGTTTACTTGGTTTTAAATATTGGCATTATCTTATCCTTATTCTGGGTTCTTGCTAGCATTTACCCACCAACCCATCTTTGGGCGGCTGTATCCCCACACAATGTAGTAACCGACCATACTACTCCTCCTGCTCATTGATTGGATTCGGGAATAATCAGTGTTGGATTGAAGTGGTAAGCTTCCAAAGTTCGGAAAGCATCTATTTCATGTTATGAATTACTTTTCGTACTTCTTGTTTTTTCATAGATTTTAGTTTTTGGTTATGGTTAGGGGAATGTACCGACTAGATACTGTTTGGTTTGGTTTAGAGGCTTTGTATGGACAACTGTGGAGTTGGGTATGGAACGGTTATGATTTATATATTATATACATTGGGTTATCATTTTTGGTTTGGTTGGTTAGTTATTTGATGGATTGACTTGGTTGGGTTGGTCCGGGATATAGACTTATGCCAAAGTCATCACATTGTTATATGATATGAGTTTATCCAACTCAGGGTATATGTTGGTTGTTGGATTTGGTATCGGGGATGGTCTCCGGTCTTAATTGGATTTGAGATGCCCAATATGATAAGGCCCCGATTCGGATCATGTCACACCTCCTATATACTCTTTTAGCAATCATAGAGTCACCTTTTGGGGTAGAAATAGAAAAAGGGTCAGAAACACACTCCGGACCAAAACCTAAATTCACAACCAAAAATGATGTCACATAAGATAGAGTAGCTTCCGGATCAAGTAAATAGTACACATCACGAGAAAAAAGTTTCAACGTACCAGTCACAATATTAGGAAATTCCTCAAAATCCTGTCGGGTAATGAGAGCATAAAGATGGTTTCGACCAGTGCTGGAGACAGATGGTGCACCCTTTGGTACTGGAGCCAAACAAGATGCATGGGAACCTTGTTTTCCCTAGAGGCAACTTTACCAACAGGATAGTTTCTAAGCATATGGCCTCGCTGACTATAGTTGAAGAACCTGTCCCTTCCCTCATCACAGAAACCCCAATACAAACTACCACAGAACCTACATAGAGGATATGATAAAGCTGATTGATCCCCACTAGCCTTAGATTGGGCACCCTGTGCCCTTAAGTTATCACCACCATGGAAATGCCTACCAGCCGACGGCTTTGGGTTGGGAGCACTAGCCGTCGAGTAAGACTCAGAATTTCCCCATTTCTTCTTTGTCCACTTACCACCATCCCTACCACTCTGATCAGAGAATATGAACCTTTTTCCCTGCCTCTCTGCCAACTCATCCTATTTCTTCTTCTTTTTCTTTACCTGTTGCATGTACACAACCAACATAGAGATATCCATGTCTTTGATTAACAAGGCAGCCTAACTCTCAAGGACCAATTCATGATATAATCCCGAAGCAAACTTTCTCATCCAGGAACTCATACTTGAAAACAACCCCGGAGCATATCATAACCACTGGTGAAACTTCAAGGCATACTCCTTGACCAACATCTTACCCTGCTTCAGATTAACAAACTTTTTTGTTTTTTCTTCCCTCAACCCCTGAGAAAATAAGTGGTCTAATAAAGTATTAGAAATATCCTCCTACAGAGATGACTCAGTACCATCAACCCTTGATTGTTCCCATTCCTCGTACCATTGGTATGTTATATATTTGAGCTGATAGGTTGCAAACTCCACGCCTTCCACATTTGTGGCATGCATAACTCTGGAAATATTTTCCATTTCATCAAGGAAACCTTGAGGATCCTTCTCAATTTTAACACCCGTAAAGGTCAGAGGGTTCAACCTCATGAATTGGCCAACCTTTGTGGCCTCAGAAGATGGAATAAAAGGAACGCCACGCTCAGACTGAGTAGCTACTAATTATGCCAATATGTGAATAGATTGACAAAACTTAATGTTCGTTACCTCATCCTGAGGAGCTTGAGAAGGACTAGTGGGAACTCGTAGAACTCCAAGGCAATCAGGAACTGTACCCCTAGACTGGGTACGGATCCTATGAGTAGCACGTATCCCATTAACATTGTCCCCAGTTGGAATGGAGAATTTTCTGTGGACTTTAGATCTTCGAGGCATGATCTAAAAAGCAAACAAATAGGAATTAGGTAAGAATTCAATACTTAGACTCCACAGCTTGAGAACAAAACACAAGAAAGAGAAACATTCCTAAATGCCTTGTAGCCTCTCCCTTATAAGTGTGGCACACTACACACCCTTAAAAGAGACTCTACTCATTTATGATAACACTCAACTTACACATCAATTTAAGTGGAAGGCGGTAATCAACAATATAATTACCCAACTTTGAATTGGGGTCGAATCCACAAGGAACAATGTGAGTGCAATTAAATAAGTTCAAAATTAAAACTACTTGTTAAGTTCAAACCTAAGGTACAAGTATTTATGGGGAGGAGGGGTTTAAACATTTCAAGGATATAACTAGTGTTTAGTTTCTAATACTAACTTGAGATCACAAATACTATAGAGCGTAATCAATTAGACACGAACCTTGGGGTTATGTTTTACTAAGGGAAACTAGTATGTGGTAACTTGACAAGTAAATTTAAATCTTAGTTAAGGCATGCGTAGGTAGATTCGGTTAGGGATTTTGATACTAGCCTTTCGATAAAGTATCAAACTACCACGCACTGATTCTTTCAAATACCAAGTGGGTGTGGTCAACTATTTGCAACCAAACCTCAATTTAGCATACCTATATCCAGGATGATGCCCAAGATATAGCAATTCCACAATTTATATTGATTTCTAAGACAACAAAAAAGGAATAACTATTATATATTCTATTGTTCACAAATTCTTATGTCACCTACGTTCCCCTTTCAATGATAATATAGGATCAAGATTACCCACATCCCTCTTTCAAGGATGATGTGGGAATTAGGAGATTTGAGGTTTTAACCAACAAATTTCATTTTATAATCATCCATTTGTAAAACCCAACAACATGAACTAATAATTTAAAGCTAACAATCATAATCAACACACTCTTTCACCCCATTCAAACATAACCCCAAGAGGAAGAACTAGCTACACATAAGAATAATAAGAAAAGATATACCCACAATCTCTATCAATTTGATTTATTGAAAGATAAAGAGAATGCAATTTGTAAGCTTAAGAGTTTAACAAATCTTCAATGTAAATAGATAATCCTCCACTTGGAAGTCACTCTAATGTATGGTTTACCCCAAAATTAGTACAATAATTGTTTTTTCAAAATTGTAAACTACAATATGGATGATAGTCCCAAAAATTGGGGTTCTCCTTTATGAGATATGTTTTGAAATTCTTAAGGGAATTAGGGATGAATGTGTGAATTTACAAATCTAACTATGGGTTGTATTCCTGCTAGGCCGCGATCGTGGGAAATTGTATGCGATTGCGGCTACCGCGAACGCGGTTAAAACTTGTGATCGCATATATTAAACTATCTTGACTGGCCGCGATAGCGATAACTGAGGCTTGTTTCTGCTTCAAGTCTTCCAGTTGCACTTCTATTCTCTCTTTTGATCCTTTTTAGTTCAAGTCCACATCTTTCTATCTTATAACCTGTATGCTTGGAAAATGTGGGTATCAGTGCATTTAATCACACATATGTCTTATTTATACATTTAAATCATGGTAATGTCCACAAATATTAAGTGTGAATGAGTGGTAAATTCACCACTCATCAATACCCCTAACTAAAAGCTTTGCTTGTCCTCAAGTAACACTATCTCTTATGATGAGATAATGCACATGTATGCCCAAAATCTATTACCCAATTATTACAATGACTTCAACTTGAGTACTACCATAAATAGCTCTTCACGCATAGGTAAAAACCATTTTCATAACACCCCTCAACATAAAATGTGATTTTAAGGATGCAAAAGGCATCATAGAGAAACTATGTACAATCACTAATACTCTAGAAGTGACTCACATTTTTTACTGCAGCTATATTATACTCTTTTTGCCTCAATTTTTGGGAGGTGACAAAATTACCTACCTCAACGTGTTTACGTGACTCCTCACAAGAAAGAAAATTCCACACACCAAGTTATCAAATGTACAACAAAGAATTTAAGTGTGAAACACTCCCTTTTTCAAGAACTCTCGATGCTAACAAGTACCATGCCATAGGCTTGCCCCTATATTCAATCGCCACTATAATGAATATACTTAGTTGGAGATCTCACAGGGCTTTTTGAGCTTGTAACATAGGTTCAGGGTAGGGTAGGATATCATTTATGATCAACATGGCTATACTCTCCTTGAACATCTATATCACACTATTCCACCGAAATTTTGACCATAGGCACTTCTTTTTGTATTCACCTTTTTCACACATGTGCCTACATTAATTTTTGTGGTTCACCCGCTTTTTTTATTTCTTTTTCTTGCACCCTTTGTGCTTCTCTTTCCTTTGTTGAATTATTTATTTTTCTTATTAATTTTTTCTTAATATTTAAGCCCATATGCACTCACTTGCAACTTCATGGCTCAAAACTACCTCTTCCAATCATCACCACCCCCAACTTAGGATTTTAGCCTCAAGTTGTAATTTTAAGTTCAAGAAAGGTAGGGTTCAAAAGAGAGATAATAATTGCAAGGCTCATGGCTTGAAATGTGTTTACCAATGTAAGGTCTAAAGACTCAAAGTAGGTGACTAGGGACAACATATATGCAAGGGTAGGCTTTTTAGGCAAAAGTGGATTTCCAATGTCACAAAGATGGCCTAAGATCATCTCACCTACCAAGTATAATAAAAAATTAGCCTTGAGAGACTAATAGGGAAGGTTCTAGAGGGTACAAGTACACATGAGATTTGGACAAATTATCTCACCACACATGGCACGAAAATTGGCCAAGGAGGCCCAATTTCCCCTTCCGCTAAAGACTAAATTGGAGTATCTACCAATTTTTATAAGCCAAAATTTTTGGAATCACAAAAAGAGAAAAAGTCTTATTACAAGGCCGCTCACATCCATGCCCTTGATTTGTGAAAAAATTTTGATGAAGGAGGTGTTTGTTTGCATTTGCTCCACACATAATTTGCTAACTATGGCATTAGCCCAAGCCTTTGTCACACATTTTGGATTTCATATGGGCAAACGATATGGCTACTTAGACTTCGCCATAGGTATAAGTCTTGTAGTATAGTAGTATGTATTCCCGCCTGTCACGCGGGTGACTCAGGTTCGATCCCTGGCAACAGCGCCATTTTTTATAACGCTCAACTTACAAGTTAATTTATGTGCAAGATGGTCGTCGTCAATATAATTACCTAACTTTGAGTCGGGGTCGAATCCACAAGGAACAATCTGAGTGACGATTAAACAAGTTCAAAATTAAAGTTACTTGTTAATTTCAAACCTAAAGTACAAGTATTTATGGGGAGGAGGGGTTTAAATGTTTCACGAATATAACTAATGTTTGGTTTCTAACTACTAACTTGGGATCATAAATTCTATAGAGCATAATCAATTAGGCACGGACCTTGGGTTACGTCTTACTAAGGGCAAATAGTATGTGGTAACTTGACAAGCAAATTCAAATCTTAGTTAAGGCATGCGTGGATAGATTCGATTAGGGATTTCGATACTAGCCTTTTGACAAAGTATCAAACTACCACCCACTGATTCTTTTGAATACCAAAAGGGTGTGGCCAACTATTTGCAAGCAAACCTCCATTTGACATTCTTATTTCTAGGATGATGCCCAAGATATAGCAATTCCATAATTTATCCTTATTTCTAAGACAATAAAAAGGGAATAACTATTACTTATTCTATTGTTCACAAATGTTTATGTCACCTATATTCCCCTTTTGAAGGATAATGTAGGATCTAGATTACCCATATCCCTCTTTCAAGGATGATGTGGGAATTTAGGAGATTTGAAGTTTTCACCAATAAATTCCATTTTAGAATTAAGCATTTGTAAAACCCAACAACATGAACTAATAATTTGAAGATGACAATCACAACCAACACACTCTTTCACCCAATCAAACATAACACCAAGAGGAAGAACTAGCTATACATAAGATTAATAAGAAAAGATATGCCCACAATCTCCATCAATTTGATTTATTGAAAGATAAAGAGAATGCAATTTGCAAACTTTAGAGTTCAACAAATATTCAATGGAAATAGCTAATCCTCCACTTAGAAGTCACTCTAATGTATGGTTCACCCTAAAATTAGTACAATAGTTGTTTTTTCAAAATTAGAAACTTCAATATGGATGATAGTCCCAAAAATTGGGGTTCTCCTTTATGAGATAGGGTTTGAACTTCTTAAGAGAATTGAGGATGAATGTGTAAATTTACAAATCTAACCCTGGGCTATATTCCACTAGGTCGCGATTGTAGGAGATTATATGCAATCGAGGCTACCACGACCATGGTTAAAATTAACAATCACGTTATATTGACCCATCTTTACTGGCCACGATCGCAGCCCTCAGATCGGGATCGCGGAAATTGAGGCATGTTTCTACCCCAGGTCTTCCAGTTGCATGTCTTTTCTCTCTTTTGATCCTTTTTAGTTCAAGTCCACATCTTTTCATCTTATAACCTGTATGCCTACAAATATGGGTATTAGTGCATTTAATCATAATATGTCTCATTTATACATTTAAATCATGGTAATGTGTACGAATGTTAAGTACAAATTAGTGGTAAATTCACCACTCATCACATAGCTTTGTGGACTCTCAATTGACTATGAACCTAGGGCTCTGATACCAATCTAACACAATCCAAACCAGGGCCTAGTTGTGCCGGGTTCCTTAAGACCAACCTGGACCGATGACTACCCCTAATACCCAACTATAACCTCCCTACACCCAATGTCAAATAAATTTTAAATGCATAACAAAATGGAACAATAATAAATCAAATATAGTCAAATGGTGTTATCCCCAATACTAATACGAATGGCAAGCCTAACACTAATACCGACACTTTCTATACCAACCCAAAGTTGTCTCACAAAGCCTCTATCCGAAATTAAAACAATATTTAGTCAGGACATGCCCCCGACCATATCCAAAAATCAAAGTCTAAGAAATAACAAAAGTATGTAGAGAAGTCTATAACATGAGATGAAGCCTTTCATAGTGTGAAAGCTCATAACTTCAATCTGACACCAGGTTATCCCTGATCCAAGTCACTGAGCAGGAAGAGTAGTATGGTTGATCCCTACATCACATGGGGATAAGCTCCTGAAGATGGGTTAGCTGGTGAATGCTGGCATGTACTCAAGATTAAGGATAAAATAATGCCAATATTTAAAAACAAGTAAATAACCATATGCAATCACATCCATTCATATATATAATCCATGTCGGGAAAGGGAACTAGTTTAGCATTCATTTAAAACCTTTAACCTGGTTTTGTGTAGCTTTACCATCATAATCCACCCACGGGATATATGGGTCCAGTGTTACCCCCTGAACATGCCCAGTGCGTGTAGCCATGTGAACCATAGATATCACAGGGGTCGAGGATTCCCGTGTACCCTTTGCCCTCCATGATACATATGTACAAGTATAAACCTAGGGGATTCTCGTGTACCCCACAAGTATAAGGTCACCATGACCAACCCTCATGTCAACTAACATGAGTTTCTAGTGTCCTCCCTTTGGATTCACACCTTCACGGTAAGCTATCACAACCCGCCATTATTTCCCAATTAAAACCATTAGCACATAACCAAACCACCAATTATAAGTGTTAATTACCAAGGCATTAGGTAGTGGTGTCATCATACCAACTATAGCTTGAAAGCAATGAAATTATCCAACAATTAGGGAATTCCTATGTACCCCACATGATTACCAATTAAACTAAAACCATGGCCATCAAGGCCTTATCAAATTATTTAAAAATATTTAAATCAATTTAGGTTCCATAACCATATTATGTAATGCAATTGTTTTAATAAAAGTCAAACTATGTAACAAAACCATTCTTATAGGCATTTTAACAAATGTGGTCAAGGTATATAGTTTTTAAAACCAAAACCAAGTACCAATTGAGCATTCCTATGAAACCATATGTTCAATCCACAATTATAACATGAAAACACAAAATTAAAGCATGGGAAAACCATACCCATAATTAAATTATGATTACCATTCATTTAAATATGAATTTAGTTAAACTAACAATGAGAGAGGAGTAACATACATTAGATACCAAAGAGTAAAGAGAGAAACCACCATTATAGGCCCCGAATTGATTGTATTAAGGAAACCCTAGCCTTTCTTGAACCAAGAGCCTTGAGAGATATTTGAGAGTGTTTTGAGTGTTCTAGGGTAAATGATGTCCTAAAAGTGAGCATAGAATTTTATTTAAGAGATAATATCATAAGGTCCTAAAGACATCCTTGATTTAGTTTCACAGTGTTAGAGGTCATAAAAATCATATCATTATGTCATAGTTCATTAGTAAAGAATTTCATGACTTATGGAGGTTATGGAAATTTTGGAACATTCAAATCATTTTAATATAGTTTGTCATAAGATCATAATTAGGCCAAATTATATCGTAATCCATGGAGGATTCACATCAATATATTGAGGGAATGACTAAGGAAATTCATACTAAAATTCATGGAAGTTACATTATTATGAAAGCTCACAATTTGTAATTGTAAAATTCAAGGGATTCAAAGAAAGTCTTAAGTTAGTAAGTTTCATAAAATTGATGAGATTCATAACTTCATGAGTTTATATAGGAAAAAATTCATAGAATATACAAAAATTAGATTTATCATAAAATAGAAAACATATGTAAAGATATTTATGTGATTTACGTAAGGAATTGAAGATATTTCAAGTCATGAGGGTTTTTACCCTATTGTTGTTGTTGCTTTTATTTTTCTTATTTTTGATTTTCTTCTTTATCTTCATAATCTTTTGTTGATGCTTGTCGTTACATTTTTGTCGTTGGTGTATTTGCTGATGCTACTACTATTGGACCAAATTTTTAGAGTCAATTTTCTTCGTATATTAGTGGATATTACTTATACGTGATTTTTGGTAAGTAAAATTAATGTTTTTTAGTTTACTTTCTTATCTATTATATCTATTGCTTTTTCGTAATTTTCACTAGCATATCAGCAGTTGTTGTATATAAATACAATAGTTGTTGGATTTTTTTTCACTACTATTGAAGTATTTTCAAAGATGAGTTATTATTTGCAACAGATGACCTAGCTACAACAGATGAACTACTTGTTGGGTTCATGTTACAACAACTCAATCCAATAGATAACTCATGGGTTCCAACAGATGACCTAGTTATTGCAATAGATGAGTTATCTGTTGCAGTAGATGACTTACCCATTGGATTGAGCTACTGGTTCTAAACATGCACCCAATAGCTAGGTATCAGCTATAGCATATGAGTCATCTATTGAGATAATGACAGTGCATATAATTTTATTATTGAACATAGATGATAACACTCAACTTACACGTAAATTTAAGTGCAAGGAGGTTATTGTCAATATATTTACCTAACTCTAGAGTTGGGGTCGAATCCACGGGGAACAATGTGAGTAGAGATTAAGTAATTCTGAAATGAGAGCTACTAACTAAATTCAAACTTATGGTACAAGATAGTTTGGGGGTTTTCAATCGTATTGAATAAAAATGCAACTCGTGGGCTTCTAAGGGACTAATTTGAGACTAAGAACAATTAGAGTGTAATCAATTAACACGAATCTTGGGACTATGCTTTCCTAGGGACAAGATGTGCATGAGAACATGATAATTTAATGCAAATTCTAATCATTAATAATGTGGTAGGCTAGGTCTAAATTCCTTGAAGCTATTTTTCAACAAAACCATAAAGATGTCACTAGTTGATCCTTTTGAGTACCTAATGAGTGTGCAATTAAAGCCACCCAATACCTCAATTAGGTACCCCTATTTCTAGGATAGAACCTGAGGGATAGTCAATCTCCTAATCACCCTTATTTCTAAGATAGTAAAAATTTAGCAAACTACACGCATTATTGTCTATCATTGCTTAGGTATCCACATCCCTCTTTAGAGGATGACATGGATTCCTATACTTCACCTAAAACCCTTCTTTTGAAGATGGCTTTAGGTTTTCTAGAGCATGGATCTTTCAGTCTTCATACCCATGTGGGTATTTGGGACTTTCACCCATCAAATCCCAACCATGTTAGAATAGCAATGATAGAACCCATCATCAACAAACTAAATTCCCCACAAATATATCACAACCCATGCACAATTTCTTCTTATTTAAACATAATCCTAAGAGGTAGATCTATCAAATCATAATGATAAAAAACACAAATAAGCCAATATGTCTATTAAACTTATTCACATGAAAAATAAAGATAGGGAAAACCACACTTTAGACTCATATGGATCTTCAATAGACAAAGCCAAATCTACACTTGAAAGTTACTTTAATGACTTCTTAGCTCAAATTAGTACAAATTTAAGTTCTAAGCTCCAAGAAATTACAAAAATCCTAAACTAAGCTAAGATGGAGGAGTGTGTGGTGAATGATTAATTGATGGTCCCCCCTTGGATTAGGGTTTGAGTCTTTTTTTGTTGGGCAAATTTGGGAAAGCTTTGTGCATTTACGGTTTTGCCCTTAGGCTGAAATCCTATTAGGCCATGATCGTGGTGTCTTTAACACAAACTCGGTACAGCGACTGCAGGTAATTCCACATGATCGTGACATTTTGACCTGCTTGACTTGGCGTGATCACAGGCTGACGCCCACGATCGCGATAACTGAGGCCATGTTCTTCTCCAGGTCTTCAACTACACTTCTTTGCTTCCTTTTGTTCCTTTTGTAGCTCCAATCATAATTTATTAGTGCATTCAATCATAATTATGTCTCACTTATTTATTCAAAACAAGGTAAGGTGCATAAATGATAAGTGAGAATGAGTGGTAAAATCACCGCTCATCAACACCCCTAACTTACAGCTTTTGCTTGTCCTCAAGCACACTACCTCTTACCATAAGACAATAATCATCTATGCCCAAACATTATACCTTAAAGATCACAATGACTTCAACTTTAGTCGCTACCACAAGCAGCTCATTGCATTGGGTAAGATAATTTCCACTACACCTCTCATCATAAAATGCAACATTCAAGGATACATAGGATTTCAAAGAGCAATTGAGAAACAACAACCAACACTCTAGAAGTGGCTTTCTCTTGACCACCACTAGGCTATACTCCATTTTTCTTTTTATTCTGGAGGTGACACATTTACCCACCTCAACTTGTTTCACATGCCAACCTCACAAGAAAGAAAATTCCATACATAAGGCTATCACATTGCAATAAGGAATTTTTAAGTGTAAGAACCCTCTCCCTCACAAAAAAAAATCTCTATGCAACAAGTGTCATACCATAGGCTTGCCCCGATTTCCCATCACTACTTCAAAGAAAGTACATGGTTGGAGATATCAAAGGACTTTCTAAGCTTGTAATATAGGTTTGGGTTAGGGCAGGATATTATTTGGGAACAAAATAGCTACACCCTTCCTTGAATGTTTACATCACACTTTTCAATCTTCCACTATTTATTAAGGGTCACTCTTCTTGATTTTATTTCTTTTCTTATGCTTACTTTTTTCTTCTTAGTTCACCACTTTTCTTTCATTTCTTTTTCTTGCAACTTTCCTATAATTTATTCCGTTTGTTGGATCCTTTGTTTTCTTATTCCTTTATTTTCAATACTTAGGCTCATTTGGCATTTCACTAACTCTTTGTGGTCCCAATTTCCTTCCATCAACTTTCACCACCCTCAACTTAGGCTTTTATCCTCAAGTTTTATTTTCGAGTTCAAGAAGGGTATGATAAAAAAGAGGGATCAAAAGAACGGGTCAAGGTTTGTAAGGTGGTTGCCACAGAAAGGTCCAAAGGCTCAAAGTGGGCAACTAGGGATTTGAAATTATGAATGGGTAGGATTTTTAGGATAGAGTGGGTTCCAAAGTCGCAAAGATGGCCTAAGGCCATTTCTCCAACCACACACAATCAAAATTAGTTTTGAAAGACTAACGGGGCAAGTTCTAGATAACACAAGTATACAAGAGATGAATACCAATAGCTCACACACATGGCATGCAAAATTCGCTAAGAGAACTCAAATGTCCCTCCCTATAGAGAAAATTATAGAGTATCTATTTCTATTTATAAGTCAAAATTTATGAAGACAAAAAGAGAAAATGTTTTGTTACAACATTGCTCACATCCATGCCCTTGATTTTTCAAAAATTTTGGATAGAGGGGGTTGTTTATTTTACATTAGACTTTTGCACAATATGCTAAACTATGGCTACAACCAAAGCCTTAGTCTCACATTTAGGCTCAAAACAGGTAAAATACCCATATGGCTTCTCAGACTTCGCCAATGGTGTACAAAGTGACCCCAACTTTACAACATACAATGCCATAAGTACTCAGACTTCCCTTACATTTTTTACACTTATGCTACAGGTACTCAAAATTCTCCTGCATCTATGCCTCAAACCTAAACACGACGCTTTACCCTTAAGAATTTTGTCACTGAATCCTTCATAGGGAAAAAATTGTCATGCATCATCATTAAAAGAAATAGACAACTACAAACAAAAAAATCAATTCACAAAATTTTCATACTTGAGTGAACTAAGTTTGAGTATTGCAAACCAATGAATACACACAAGGGTGGGGCCACACCCCCAACTATAATACTTGTAATGACCTCACTACATAACACAAAGGCATGAGAAGGGTTAAAGGGCTCCCTAAAACCGCAGTGATAACCAAGGTGTAGGTTGGAGAAAATATCGCAATCGCAGTATACATGTCACAATCGCGGTATCGTGATTGATATCCTTAGGCCGCGATCATGGTACCTAAAGCATTTTGCTCCCATGTTTTGCCATGTTTTTTGCAGGGCTGCCACACTTCTCAAACTTAGTTTTTCCCTTTATTTGGCTTCCAACCTATCCAAAGCACCTACAAAACATGAATATTATGTAAATTATTCCAAAAATATTTAAATAAAAATATAAAAATAATGGGTTGCCTCCCATCAAGTGCCTTAATTATTGTCACGTCACGAAGCTTTTTATAATCCTCATTTGTGCCTCCACTTAGAGAATTTAAACCTTTTTCCCAACTTTTGATCATTCCATCTTCGAGGCTCTTTGGGAAAAATTAAGGGCATGACAATGCATGTTCTATCATGCTACTTCAAAGACTTGAACCTTTTACCCAATTTGACATCGAACTTTTGATTTGGCTCCCTGGGTAAAAGTGAGTACATCAATAGGTCATTCCTTGTACATCAAAAGTTGATTTTCTTGGCCATCGATAGATGGGGTTCCAATTTCTCTTTGGGAGTGTCAACCTCCATAATGTAAGATTCGAACTCCTTTTCCCCATCATCTACCACTTGTTTGGAGGCATGGATTCTCATCATATACTCTAAGCACAATGTGGAAAAGTAGGTCGAATGAGGTCCAACTCCTACTTTTGGAATAGCATTATCTAGAGCATCTTCACCCTAAAATGAACTAGAGTCAATATAAGAGATGTACGTTGATTATTCTCTTAACTCTAAGTTCATTTCTTTCATTTTGGCCTCTTCTTCCTCATATTAGTCGGATGGTTGGGAGGCTTCCGAGGAGTCTTCACTAGCAAGCTCATCATCGTAGCTTGGTTTCTCTTCTTGATCACCTCCTCTTGTGAAATGGGGAATGTTGTGATAGTTTTAAGCTTTTATTCTTTGTCCATTTCCCCCATATTAACACTTTACCATGCCAATGCCACGTGATGTATTTCTTTTACATTCTCCCCTATTTTATCCATCCAATCTAAAATGGTTTGAAGTAATTTTACAAAACCATTGAGTCTAGTATATTGCTCCTTCTCCTCGTCATCATAAGACCTATCAAACTCATAAGAAGAACTAGCAACTCGGTTAGAATAATAGATGGGGAGGGGGTATTTGGGAAATCATCCCTATGTCCATTATGACTTCCGTATGAAGTGCAAATATACTTCCTACAAGATTGAGATGGGAATCCCATCTCTTTCCATGGAGAATTTCTATAATCTTTTGTATAGTGAGGTCCATCACAATATAGACATAGGTCATCAATATAGGTGCTCCAACCACCAAATTCATGTTTGTCGAAATATGCCATAGCAAAAAGTATAAATAAAAGAAAATCTACCTACAATAAAGAAAATCACAAACAAATATCTACAAGATTGAATTCTAGCAATTAACTAAAATTCCAAACTAACTTAACATGCCAAATTGTTCCCCCGCAATGGCACCATTTTTTATAACGCTCAAATTACACATCAATTTAAGTGCAAGGCGGTCGTTGTCAATATATTTACCTAACTCTGGAGTCGGCATCGAATCCATGGGGAACAATGTGAGTGGAAATTAAGTCTGAAATAAGAGCTACTAACTAAATTCAAACCTATGGTACAAGATAGTTTGGGGTTTTCAATCGTGTTGAATATAAATGCAACTTTTGGGCTTCTAAGGGACTAATTCGAGACTAAGAACAATTAGTGTAATCAATTAACACGAATCTTGGGACTATAATTTCCTAGGGACAAGATGTGTATGGGAATATGATAATTCAATGTGAATTCTAATAATTGATGATGTGGTAGGCTAGGTCTAAAGTCCTTAAAGCTAGTTTTTTAACAAAATTACAAAGATGTCACTCGTTGACCCTTTCGAGTACCTAACGAGTGTGAAATTAAAGCCACCCAATACCTCAATTAGGCACTCCTATTTCTAGGATGGAACCCAAGGGATAGTCAACCTCCTAATCACTTTTATTTCTAAGGTAGCGAAAATTTAGCAAACTACATGCATAATTATATTTCATTGCCTTGGTCTCCACATGCCTCTTTTGAGGATGATATGGATTACTAAACTTCACCCAAAACCTTTTTTCCAAAGATGGCTTTAGGTTTTCTAGAGCATGGAGCTTTAACTCATCGTACCCATGTGGTTATTTGGGGCTTTCACCCATCAAATCCCAACCATTTTAGCATAGCAATGATAGAAACCATCATCAACAAAGTAAATTCCCCACAAATATATTACAACCCATGCATAATTGCTTCTTATTCAAACATAATCCCAAGAGGTAGATCTAGCAAATCATAATGATAATAAACTCAAATAAAACAATATGTCTATTAAAGTTATTCATATAAAAATTAAAGATGGGGAAAACCAAACTATATACTTAAATGAATCTTCAATAGACAAAGCCAAATCTACTCTTAAAAGTTACTCTAATGTCTACTTAGCTTAAATTGGTAAAAATTTTAGCTCCAAGCTTTAAGAAGTTGCAAAAACCCTAAACTAAGCTAAGATAGAGGAGTGTGTAGTGGAATCATTAATTGATAATCCCTTTTATATTAGGGTTTGAGTCTTCTTTTGTTGTGCAAATTTGGGACAGCATTGTACATTTACTATTTTGCCCTTGGGCAAAAATCCTACTAGGTCGCGATCGCGGTGTCTTTAACACGACCGTGGTATAACAGCTGTAGGCAATTCTATGAGATCACAGCATTTTGACCTACTTGACTCGATGTGATCGCGATAACTGAGGCCATGTTCTACTCCAGGTCTTCAACTGCACTTCTTTGCTTCTTTTTGTTCCCTTTGTAGCTCCAATCCACATCTTTTCATCTCATCACCTTTGTGCCTGCAAAATATAGATATTAGTGCATTCAATAACAATTATATCTCACTTATTCATTTAAAATAAGGTAAGGTGCATAAATGATTAGTGTGAATGAGTGGTAAAATCTCTTCTCATCAATAGCCACTCAACTTTACTATTCTATCATTATTAATATTTTAAATAAATTTTTTTAGGTAGTATTAATGAAGGATTCAATAACAATTATTATTGATTTTCATAGTGATGTAGTCAGGAAAAATAAATATCAAAGTACATCAATTCGGGCAATAAGTTATTGGCTCACTAAATAGTCAATTACAAGTTCAGTATCACCGGACATGGTGATGTTGTCATGGTTGAACTTCAAAGAAGAATTTGTATATCTAGAGTTCCTGTGAAGACCATAGAGAGACAAATATATCCTCCATATGTTGACCCTAGCAAACTGGAAAGAAGGGGAATAAGGAGTGATCAATTAGCTAATTTGATGTGAAATATTTCATATTAAATCATGATTAGTAATAAATAAATTGATTTAACTATAATTACCATTTATGTATAAGTTCAATTGCAATCTTAATGAATTATATAGTAATTACATGATTAACTAAGTGTATAACCTATTACAATAAAAGCTTATATCTGCTTGATAATTTTCAACTTATAGATCATTTGTTAAAATAGATTAGTCGTCTGTTGCAACAGATGTCTATATTTGTTAATAATTTCCACCAGATGAGTCATCTATTGCATCAGGTTAGTCATCTGTTATAACAAATTCCTATATCCATTTGATAATTTTATAACTCTTGAAGCCTCTTTTGATCTCTTTCAATGGATGACTCATCTATTACAACAGATGGGTTATCTATTAAAATAAATCATACCTCTTAAAGACCTATTTTTATCTCTTCCAACAGATGACTCGTCTGTAACAATACATGAGTCATCTGTTAGAAGAAAGTAAACCTCTCGAAGACCTATTTTGATGTCTTCCAATAGGTTAGTCATTTTTTGGAAGAAATCAAACAACTAGCAAGACATGTTTTGATTTCATCAACAGGTTAGTCATCTATTGCAATAGATAACAATATCTATTTGATTATTTTCAACAGATAAGTCAGCTATTGTAATAGGCTAGTCATCTGTCGTAAAATATATTTATATTTGTTTGACTAATTTGATGTGAAATATTTCATATTAAACCATTAGTAGTAACAAATAAATTGATTTAATTAAAATTAGCTTTCAATTAATAAGTTCAATTGCAACTTTAATGAATTACATAGTAATTAAATAATCAACTAAGTGTATTTGCCCTTTATAGAATGATCAGTTGACTAATTTGATGTAGATGATTCTTATTAAACCATTATTTGTGATAACTAAATTGATTTAACTATAATTATCTTTGAATTAATAAGTTCAATTACAATTTTAATTGATTATATAGTAATTACATGATCAACTAAGTGTATTCATCCCGAATAGAGTGATCAATTGACTAATTTGATGTAAAATAATTCATATTAAATCATTATTAGTGATAAATAAATTTATTTAACTATAATTATCTTTCAATAAATAAGTTTAATTACAATTTTAATTAATTTCACAGTAATTAAATGATCAACTAAGTGTATTAGTCCTGAATAGAGTGATCAATTGACTAATTTGATGTTAAATATTTTATATTAAACCATTATTATTGATAAATAAATTGATTTAACTAAAATTATCTTTCAATTAATACAATTGCAACTTTAATGAATTACATGATCAACTAAGTGTATTCGTCCTTAATAGATTGAACAATTGACTAATTCAATGTGAAATGATTTATATTAAATCATTATTAGTAATAAATAAATTAATTTAAATAAAATTAACTTTCATTTAATAAGTTCAATTGCAATTTTAATTAATTACATAGTAACTACATGATCAACTAAGTGTATTCGTCTTGAATAAAATGATCAATTGACTAATCTGATGTGAAATGATGCATATTAAACCATTATTAGTAATAACTATAATTATCTTTCAACAAAAAGTTCAATTAAAATTTTAATTAGTTTCATAGTAATTAAATAATCAACTAAGTGTATTAGTCCTGAATGGAGTGATCAATTGACTAATTAGATGTGAAATAATTCCTATTAAATCATTAGTAGTGATAAATAAATTGATTTTACTAAAATTAGCTTTCAAGTAATAAGTTCAATTGCAACTTTAATGAATTACATAGTAATTACATGATCAATTAAGTGTATTCTTCTTGAATAGATTGATCAATTGACTAATTTGATGTGAAATATTCATATTAAACCATTATTAGTAATAAATAAATTATTTTAACTAAAATTAGCTTTCAATTAATAAGTTCAATTGCAACTTTAATAAATTATGCACTAATTACATAATTAACTAAGTGTATTCTTCCTAACTAAAATAATCAATTGACTAATCCGATGTGAAATGATACATACTATATCATTATTAGTAACAAATATATTGATTTAACTAAATTGTCTTTCAATTAATAAGTTCAATTATAATTTTAATTAATTTCATGGTAATTATATGATCAAGGAAGTGTATCCGCCTTTAATAGAGATATCAATTGACTAATTTGACGTAACATAAATCATGTTAAATCATAATTAGTAATAAATAAATTGATATAACAAAAATTAGCATTTAATTATTAAGTTTAATTAAAATTTTAATTAATTTCATTGTAATTAAATGATCAACTAAGTGTATTCATCCTAAATAGAATGATCTATTGACTAATTTGATATGAAATGATTCATATTGAACCATTATTAGTTATAAATAAATTTATTTGACTAAAATTAACTTTCAATTAATAAGTTCAATTGTAATTTTAATAAATTACATAGTAATTACATGATCAACTAAGTGTATTCATCCTAAATAGAGTGATCAGTTAACTAATTTGATGTGAAATGATTCATATTAATCCATTATTAGTACTAAATAAATTAATTTAACTAAAATTAGCTTTTAATTAATAAGTTTAATTGCAACTTTAATGATTCATAAAGTAATTACATGATCAACAAAGTGTATTCGTCCTGAATAGAGTGATCAATTGACTAATTTGATGTGAAATGATTCATATTAAATCATTATTAGTAATAAATAAATTGATTTAAATAAAATTATCTTTCAATTAATAAGTTCAATTGCAACTTTAATGAATTACATATTAATTACATGATCAACTAAGTGTATTCTGATCAATTGACTAATTTGATGTAAAATAATTCATATTAAAACATTATTGGTAATAAATTAATATAACTATAATTATCTTTCAATAAATAAGTTCACTTATAATTTTAATTAATTTCATAATAGTTCCAAGTCCAATTAAGTGTATAACCTATTGTAAGACATCATAACCTGTTGCAACAAATGTCTATATTTGTTTGATAATTTTTAATAGATGAGACACATATTGCAATAAATAATGTATTTGTTGCAACAAATGCATTTATCTGTTGATTATTTCCAAGAGATGTGTCATCTGTTGCTACAGGCTAGTCATCTGTTGCAATAGATGCCTATATCGGATTGATAATTTTTAACAGATGAGTTTATATCTATTTGATTTATTGATTTAACTATAATTATCTTTCAATAAATAAGTTCAATAACAATTTTAATTAATTTCATAGTAATTACAAGTGCAATTAAGTGTATAACCTATTGCAACACATTATAACCTATTGCAACAAATGTCTATATCTATTTGATAATTTCCTATAGGTGAGACATCTGTTGTAATAAATAATGTATCTGTTGCAATAGACATATTTATCTATTTGATTATTTCCAACAGATGAGTTATTTGTTGTAACCGGTTAGTCATCTGTTACAACAAATGTCTATATTTATTATTTCCAATAGATGAGTCATTTGTTACAAAAGGTTATTTATCTGTTGTGAAAGATATCTATATCTGCTTGATAATTTTCAACAAATATGTCAATTATATTATTGCAACATCATAGTCATCTGTTGCAATAGATGCATATACGTATTTGATAATTTCTAACAAATGGGTCATATATTACAACAGGTGAGTCATCTGTTGCAACATATGTCGATATCTATTTGATTATTTTCAACACATGAGTCATCTGTTGCAATAGATAATGCATTTGTTGCAGTATTTAAATTTAATAAGTCATTTTAGCAATAATCTAACATTTTCAAATCTAAGGATAAAATAGAATTCATGACAAAATTACTGGTTATCAATTAAAATAAAATTCATAATAAAAAATAAATCTAATTTATCACAAATTACATTCAATAATTTAACAAAAACATGAAATATATTTTTTAATGGATAATCTGTTGCAACAGATAACCTATCTATTGCAATAAATATGTAACTTGTTGTAACAGATTATAAATATTTAAAATTTTTAAAGTCAACTTCCTAATGTTACTTTGATAAAATCACGTGATAAATATCTACTCAATATTGACCAGTTGTGCTTCATTCGATGGTATAAAATTTGAATTTGGTCGTGGTGGATCTTCATTGTCGCTTATGTACCCTTTTTGGGCCTTCACAATTCCATAATTTCACAAAAGTTTAGTATATTTATTATGGAGTAATTCAGCATAAAGTCCATCATTTTGTATTTATAATTCATTGCTCAAATGGTCGATTTAAGCACCGACAAAAATACCACAATCTCTGTATTTATAAAATCAGATAATACATATCTAATTAATGTAAGAGTTATGAAATTTATGAAAATGAATTGTGATACTTACAGGCTATCACTGGATTGTTGAGGAATTTATTCAACATATTCTACATCAAATGGATTATTCTGTAGAAAATGGCTATCACCCATTTTATCCTGATATGCTTCAATTGTCAACCAATCAGAATGATTTTTTAATCTAAAAAACCACTTATACAAAGGTAAGTAGGCAATATTATGGCTAGCTTTTGTATCTAGGCAACAGCTCAGAACATCTGTCTCTTTGCAAACATCGAGTCATAAACTCGAATATGCTTCTCTTTTAGAACAACGATAACCAACACCTAATGAAACTCATTATCACAATGGACAGAGTTATATACTTCACCAACCAAATGCCAAGGTAGGTCAGATGGAATTCTGAAACCTTTGATGATGTTGCTTAAATATTCCTCGTTTTGGGCAACTTGTAGATGTTGTTGGTAATCCTTCTGCGATAACAAAACTTTAGCCCCGTATTATGGATAATAACTTCTGTAGGTCTTGTTGATGTATACTTTGAAAAAATAGTTGGATGACGTGTATTTGTATTGTTGTTGTGTTTAAAACTTGACTTTCTTTCGGAGGTAGTAAAATATGACATCGATATGCTGCACATATAATCAAACATTAAAATTAAGTAATAATAAAATTATTAAAAAAATACAATTAAACAAAATTAGAACAGTAATTAATGTATAGTATTAACAGTGAGAATTTCACAGTTTGGTATATCTATCGAATATATATTATAATAGTAAGATGTATGGCATTTAAACCTCATCATTGCAGCAAGTTTTGGATTGTGACAAAATAGAACAAATTCTTCACTTTGGGATATACGATAATAAAGTCAACCA
Organism: Capsicum annuum; assembly: GCF_002878395.1. NCBI lineage: Eukaryota > Viridiplantae > Streptophyta > Magnoliopsida > Solanales > Solanaceae > Capsicum > Capsicum annuum. The sequence continues at coordinate 25,196,228 of NC_061118.1, read as the reverse complement.
TATCAAATCCAAGACCTAATTATTTCAATTTATAATGGTCATACTTTTATTTTCTGCATGATTTGTATGTGTTAATATCATATTTGTATAAGAAGAAGTGTATGAATCAAAATTTTTAAAAATGGTTTATGTTACTTGTTGGCATGATACTTTAACAGCCTATCTGCAATTCATTCTAAATAAATATTGATCAACTGTGTTGGAGCCTCATCCGAGATGATAAACCCATCAAACGGATAATTCTGACGAAGATTCAAACTTTCATCTTCATTATTTTTGTAAGATGAACCAAACACAATAATATATGGATACCTAAAAATTTTTTGAAAGGCTGCCTAATCCATGCAGCAGGAGTCTTTATACCATCTTCAACTATTACCTCGGGTATTAGAAATTTTGTTGGCCAATAACTATCAAGGAGGTAAAATTGACTATTGTTTATTTAGAGCGAACATACATACTTTACGTTATCTTTCTCTTTGGATACAGTTGATGGACTATCAACTATAATAGTATGTTGTTCAGGAGCAACATGTACTGTGACATCCACCTGAAAATCCAGAATTGTCAATGGTCATCTCAAAGATGCAAAATAAAACAAAAAAATATACGTAAAGTTATACAACAGATGGGTAATCTATTGCGATATATGGGATATCTATTACACTTATTAAAACATTACCAAGCTACTCCAAATTATTGTAATGACCTGAATTTTATTAATTTGAGTGAAATATTTATTTCTGTATAATCTTACTATTTTACCCTTCCCCGTGGTTGCATTGTGGTATTTCTGGGGTGTGGGAATGATTATCCCTGTTCTCGATGCTTTTTGGTGTGGTTTATATGAGATTATAGTTTTTGATGGTCTTAAAGGCTTACTAGTTGACTTTGGTTAACATTTTTTGGTTTATGCGTCGGATGGTGAAACAGACTGCGCCAACAGATTCAAAATATTAATTTTAGGTTGGTAACATAGTTGGTGTGGTTTTACAACTTTTATATCTCATTTCAACCCTCCATTTGAAAAATTATAGACATGGGTTCGAGAGTCAATTTTGTGAAAATGACATTTTTTACAAAAATTTGATATCACCATTGAGTCTGGAGCATAGAATTAGTAGAGTAGCATAGTTCTTTTGCGTACTTAAGATTCTGGATGAATCCTAAGGGGTTGGCGGAGACTTGGAATTCCACAAGTCTCCAGCTGGCGTACCACTCAGTCGGTGCAATCTCTTAAGAGATGCTTTGGTTGCTTAAGCGACTTTTCCTGATAACTAAAATGTCAACTAAGCGACACCAGGATCGCTTAAGAGATAGCCGCATAAGTGATGGCCTGGTCGCTTAAGCGACGCCCGACATCCCAAAAGCCTGTCACTTAAGCGACAGCCATTGCGCATATGTGATGAGGTGGGCTTCACTTAAGCGACGCCTGGGCGCTTAATCAATAGCCGCCTATGCAACCTAATAGTCACTTAGGCGATGCTTGGGTAGTTTGTTTTCCCTCTTTTGAGATTTTTACACTATTTTTGAGACTTGGAGATTAGGGATCGAGTTTTGGTGTATTTTCTTCCATTTCTAAGCTTCAATAAGCTCCAAATCCCTATAACAACAACTTTTCTTTGACTTTGTCATGTAAATCTTTTTTAAACTCAGATTTAAATATGAAATTTGGAGATTTTGGCCTAGAAGGCCCAAATTATCATTTCTTTATTTCAAACCACAATTTCACTTAGTTTTCACTTAGATTTTCTCCTATGAGTTCCTTAATCTTGGGAGGAATATTATTGGACAAAAATTTTTGATTTTACCCTTCTTTTTTTAAAACTTATTTTGAGGGTCCGTTTTGACCCTAATTTCGTAGTTAGCCAAACATATTGAGATCCATAAGAATACAAAAATGGGTGATATAGGTATTGTTGGAATTCTTTTATGCGTAGATTCTTCAATTGTATGTTTTAGTTGATTCTGGGTCCGTTTGTGAGGGGAAAAATCCAGATTGAGGGCATTTGGGACTGACTTTCAGCATTCAAGGAAGGTTATGGCTTAACGTTCTTCAAATTGGGTTAGGTAGTTAATAATAATAGAAAAGCATGTTTTAGGTATGGGGTTGTATCATGAAAAATATTATTAAGTGATTTATGTGTCCATGTGGGGGCCTACGTGGATAATATTCAATGGTTTTGAGATATTATTTACTATGTGTGACCGTGTGGGGTCTTATATACTGTTATATCTAGTATTTGATATATGTATATTAGTTGTACTCATTTTGTGGAAAAATACCTAGATTTTGGTATTTATGCGGTATCAATGACTTTTTCTGCATGCTTCAATTGATGGCTTATGAATTATATTAGATCATGGATGGTTGGTTGATTTGAGTAAATTTTTTACTCATTTGGTTGGTATATTAGTTAGATATTAGATATTCTTATTTTGGTTGGTCGTGAACATTACATTATTATATCATATTCATTCATGAAATATTGGTACCATCATGGAAATACTAGAAACACTGGCTTTTCTTGATAGAAATTATGACATCTTTAAAACCTTATACTGATGTATGTGTCAAACAGGAGTTATAGATATTGGTATTGGATAATGGTTATATATGGGTTGACGAACCCCTCATGGGTCTTACCTTGGAAGCAGAACTCAGTAGGTATTTATTAAGGTTATTCATGACCTCATGCATCACATCATCATCTTCTTCATTGCATTCCATATATTATGTTTATTATGTGATTGTATTTCTATTCTTGATTTGATATCTATCCGTTTGTTCTTTCTTCTTATACTTGTAATTGGTGTATGTGTATATTTGTTCTTCTTTCCCCTAATGTATTTATTACATATGTATATAGTAAAACTATTAGTAGAGATGGTGTAGCCAACATTTTGGACATTTTCTTCTTGCAGGTGGCATGTCCATAGTTTGTGTGTATATGCTTTATTTTCTACTTTACTCAGTCAGCCTATGATATCTACTAAGTACAAGTGGATCGTATTCATCCCTAGAATACCCTTTTGGTATAAATCCAGGTCCGAGTGCGCCACACGGATAGCTGATTCAGGTGACATTCAGAGTATATTCTAGGTAGCGAACATCCTATGTTTTAGGAATTGGCCTACTACCTTTTCCTATCTATTTTATGTCTTATTAAGTATTCAGAGATAGATTTGATCCTTTTGGACTATTATTGTATCTTTTGCATTTGAGATGTATTTAGTAGTTCTTACACTATGAAACTAGGTTTTGGGCTATTACATAGTATCTTAACTATATATCTCAATTTTTATTATATGTGTGGTTCAACTCTATTCAATGAGTTTTACCTTGGGTTTTGGTATTGATTCCTTATTTTATATTAGTTTGGGTGATAGGTTTACTTGTCAAGGCTTTGTCATGACAAGTGTCATCATGACTTTTGGTTTTTGGGTCGTGACAAATTAATATTGGAGCAACCAGGTTCATTGATCTCAATAGTGTAAGAATGGGGTGTCTAATAGAGTCTCACCGATTGATATATAGACGTCTATATCTATCTTCGAGAGACTATAAGATATCTTTAGGAAAACTTTCCTTATTTTATTCTATATTATGCGGATCTTTCATACCATGTGTTCTAAGTTATATTTCACTCTTTTCTATATAAATAGTGAGGACTCAATCCAGTAAGGCTAGAGATGCAGATTTATTATCAGTTGAGAGAGTCAGGGCACATTATGAATCATGATTGGGATCGACGTAGAAGACAAGCACGAGGTTCTACCCTATCCAGAGATATCACTAGGAGACTCTTCTCTAGGCCTTATAGGTTGAGCATGTCAAAGTTATGGATCTTACTCTAGTCCTACAGAGTTTTTCTTCCCCAATGTTAAAGCAGTTTTTGATTTGGTTATTGACATGCTCTAAGGGTGTTCCTATGAGTACACTTGATGTGTTCCTCTAGCTCTGAGTATTGTAACTCTATCTATGCTAGAGTCTACTTATGGTGTTTCTCCAATTCGGAGTATAGATCCTCTTATTATTTCAGCATTTGCTTATAGTACTCCACAGACTCCGAGTGTGATTCCTTCTTTAGTGCCGACATCTGAGTACAGTATTTTGAGATCTGGAGTTTAGCATTCTTCTATGGTGCCTCCTCAAATAGGTTCTCAGTCAACCAAATTTACTATGCCTCCTGTTGTTGTAAGTGCAGCTATGTCTTCTGAGGATCAGAGAAGGTTTGAGATATTAACTCATTTAGGTCCTTCTAGGTTTAGTGATGTTGTTGGCGAGGATGCCTATGAGCTCTTGATGGATTGTCATGAGAAATTGCATAACCTTGATTTGCTTGAGTCACATTGAGTTGCTTATATAACTTACCAGTTGAGAGATGTAGCCAGAGATTTGCGGAGGTCACTAATTTGTTTTTGGCCTCTTGGTACACCAGAGATGACTTAGGATAAGTTTATATAGGCCTTTTTAGTCAGATTTGTGCCTTGCAGTTTAAGAGATCAGATAAGAGATGAGTTTGATCTCTTAGAGCAGAGATCCATGACTATTGCAGAGTATGAGGTATAATTTCATGCCTTGTCTAGATATTCTTATGCCAGTATTAGCACCGAGCCTAAGAAGATTCAAAAGTTTGTGAAGGGGTTATATATTTTTTTATCTTGCTAAGACTCAGATGGTAGTGTATGGAGCATTATTTAGAGTATTATGGATTAAGCAAAGATGACTAAGGCTATTTTTTGAGCATATTAGTAAGGCACTAATAAGATATGTTGTTTAGGTGTATTTAAAGGTCATACTTCTCAAGATAGAAATTTTAAAGGCTTTCACAAGTACCATGGTAGACCAGAACAGGCAGCCTTGTAGAGTTTAGGTAGTGGGTCTTTTGGTTTGATAGCTTTGGGTGATCATTTTAATTCAGCCATACCTCTTTCTATCAAGTTGGTTCATAGGGTTTGCTATGTGTACGCTAAGATTGGCTAATTGGATAAGGATTGCCCCCACTGTGTTTTTAGAGCTATTCATATATCGGTTTTGAGAGGTATAAGTACTACTAGGGGTACGAGAGGTAGAGGTAGTAGTACCCATTGTAGTGGTCGAGGGACTACCTAATCAAGTGGTAGACATGGTTAGTACTATTCAATACCATCCAGGCCAAAGGCAGAGGCCTTTGATGATGTCATCACAGATATCATCCCTATTTATTTTAGATCTTCATCTGTGTTATTTGATCTAGGATCAACTTTCTCTAATGTGTCTACATATTTTGATTTGGGTTTTGATTCTGCTTGTGAACCTCTTGATGTGCCTATTTATGTATCTACCCCCCATAGGAGACTCTTTAGTAGTGGATCGGGTGTACCAATCTTGTGTTATGAATTTTGTTGGGCGTGAGACTTGGGTATATCTGATTGTATTAGATATGGTAGATTTTGATGTCATTTTTAGTATGGATTGGTTAGCTCCTTATTATTTCGTTCTTGATTGTTATACTAAGATCGTGACCTTATCTTGAGTGTGTTGAGACTAGCTTTGAAGGATGTTCTATATTCGGGTCCCAAGAGAGTTATATCTTTTCTTCAGGATCATCACTTGGTTGAGAAAGAGTGTTTGTCTTATTTGGATCATATTTGTGATACTAGTGTTGCTTCACTTCTTCTTTAGATTATGTTCGTATTGTCTGTGAGTTTGTGAATATTTTTCCAATGGATTTGTCTAGTATGCCTCTGGATCATGATATTGACTTTGTTATTAATGTTGAGTCATACACCAAGCCCATTTCTATTCCTTCTTATAGGATTTCCCTAGCAGACTTAAAGGAATGAAAGGATTAGTTGCAGGAGCTATTGGATAAGAGTTTATCTGACCTAGTGTATCACTTTGGGTGCGCAGTGTTGTTTGTAATGAAAAAGATAGGTCTATGCATATATGTATTGATTATCGATAGTTGAATGAGTGATGATTAAGAATAAGTATCCTCTTCCTCGTATTAATTATTTATTTGACCAGTTTTAGGGTGCTTTGGTGTTTTTAAAGATTGATCTAAGGTTTGGGTATCACCAATTAAGGGTTACAGCTTCAGATATTCCAAAAAAAGTTTTTCAGACTTGATACGGTCACTATGAGTTCTTGGTCATATTTTTTGGGTTGACCAATGCTCAAGCCACATTTATAGAGTTGATGAATTGGGTATCTTGACTGTATCTTGAATTTTTTATCAATATATATATAGATGATGTCTTGGTTTAGTCCAAGAGTGAGACTGATCATGAAGAGTATTTATGGATTGTGCTTTTGAGATTGAGGGATGTAAAGTTGTATGTTAAGTTCTCTAGGTGTGAATTTTGGTTGGAGTCTATCTCTTTCTTGGGTCACGTGGTAACCAATAATGGTATTATGGTTGTTCGGCCAAGATTACAATAGTTTGTGATTGGGCTAGGTCTACTTCTCCTATCGAGATTTGAGGTTTTATTGGTTTAGCAGGCTATAATTGGCGTTTTGTTAAGGGTCATTCATCTATTGCATCTCCATTGACTAAGTTAACCTAAAGAAGATTTCCTTTCAGTGGTCTGATACTTGTGAGGTGAGCTTTCAAAAGCTCAAAAATTTATTGACTTCAGCTCCTATCTTGACCTTGACCAAGGAGGTTATGGGTTGTAGCGTCTTTTGTGATGCTTCAGGTGTTGGTTTAGGTATTGTGTTGATGCAGGAGCATAAGGTGATTACTTATGCGTCTCATTAGTTGAATCCCAATTAGAGGAATTACCCTACCCATGATTTGGAGTTGTGTACGGTTATTTTTGCTTTAAAGTTGTGAAGGTACTACCTGAATGGAGTCCGTTGTAAGATTTTCATTGGGATTCAGTCCAGTTAGATGAGCAGTTATCTTTTATTGAGGAGAATGTATCCATTCTAGCCAAGGATGTTAAACGATTGTGTTTTAGAGTTATTCCAGTGGTTAAGTTCCAGTAAGACACCAGCCTATAGATGAGTCTACATGGGAGATCGAGTCCGAGATATGTAGTTGTTATCCCCAGCTTTTTATTGATTCAGGTATTTCCTGTGCCTTTAGTTTGAGACAAACTATATTCTTAGTTGTGGATGATGTAATGACCTAGCTTTTGGTGATTTGTGTGAAATATTTATTTCTATATGATTTAATCATTTTACCCCTCCATATGGTTGAATTATGGTGTTTCTAGGTGAGGGGATGATTGGTACTATTCCCATGCTTTTTGGTGTGGTTTATGCGAGATTATGGTTTTCGATGGTCTTAAAGGCTTACTAGTTGACTTTGGTTTTATTCATGCATTGGATGGTAAAAAAAACTGTACCAGTAGTTTCAGAATATCGATTTTAGGTTGGTAACATGGTTGGTGTGGTTTTAAGACTTTTATATCTCATTTTGATCCTCCATTACAAAAAATATGAATTTGGGCTTTTGGGGTCAATTTTGTGAAGTGATAATTTTTGAAAATCTAATATAGCCATTGAGTTCGGAGCATCAAACTTAGTGGCTAATATAGTTCATTTGCGTATTCGGGATTCCAGATAAATCTTGAGGTGTCCGTGGAGACTTAAAATTCCCCAAGTCTCTAACCAGTACACCACTCAGATAGTGCATCTCGCTTAAGCGATGCTTTGGTTGGTTAAGCAACTTGGCCTGACAGGTAAAATTCCTCCTAAGTGACACCAGGCTCACGTAAGAGATAACCTGGTTGCTTAAGTGACACTGTCATGCTAGACGCCTGTCGCTATTACTATTACTTTTCTTTGACTTTATCATTTAATTCTTTTTTAATCTCGAATTTCAAAAATCATTTCTTCAATTCAAACCCCAATTTCACTTGGATTTTCTCCTATGAGTTCCTTAATCTTGGGAAGAATATTTTTGGATAAATATTTCAGGTTTATCCTTTTTTTTGAAAACTCATTTTGGGGGTCCATTTTGAGCCTAATTTAGAAATGAGCAATACAGGTATTATTGGTGTTTTATGCGTAGATTCTGTATCTATATGTTTTAGTTAATTTTGGGTCCATTCATAAGGGGGAAGCTCTGAATTTATGATCAGAAGAGGTTTGAGAGATTCACTCATTTGGGTCCTCCTGGTTTCAGTGTTGCAGGCGCGGATGTGTATGAGTTCTTGTTGGATTATCATGAGAAGTTTCATAACCTTGATTTGCTTAAGTGGCATGGGGTCTCTTATACTACTATCAGCATTTTGTTGAGGGTTTTTCATCTATTACTGCTTCACTGACCAATTTGACTCGAAAGAAGATTTGCTTTCAGTGGTCTGATGCTTGTGAAGCGATCTTGCAAAAGCTCAAATATTTGTTAACATCAGCTCCTACCTTGACCTTGCCTAATGAGAGCATGGGTTTTACCATCTTTTCTGATGCTTTAGGCATTGGTTTAGGTATTGTATTTATGCAGGAGGTTAAGGTGATTTCTTATGCTTCTTGTTAGTTGAAGCCCCATAAGAGGAATTACCATACATATGATTTGGAGTTATGTGCGCTTGTTTTTGCTTTGAATTTTTGGAGGCACTACCTGTATGGAGTCTATTGTGGGATTTTCTTGGATCATCAGTCTTTAGTACTTCTTCACCCAGTGAAATCTTAATATGAGGCAGCATTGTTCATATGAGTTGCTTAAGGATTATAACTTAACTATTCTCTATCTTCCAGGAAAGCTTAATATGGTTGCAGATGCTTTGCATCAAAAGTCGACTAGCATGGGTAGTTTGGAGCATCTTTTGACTTTGGAGGGACCTTTTGACTTAGAGGTTCAGACTTTGGCAAACCAGATGGTTAGGCTTGATATTTCTATAACTGGGTGTGTTTTGGCATTAATGGAGGTTAGGTTTTCTTTAATGGATCAGATTTGGGTTCATCAGTTTTATGATGTTAGGTTGAGAGTAATTCGGGATAAGGTGTTGAGTGGTGAGGCTAAGGAAGCCTCACTTGATTCAAATGATTTTTTGAGTATTTGAGGCTGAGTTTGTGCACCGAGAGTGGATGATTGGATTAGATTAATTTTGGAGAAGGATCATTGTTCTAGGTATTTCGTTCATCTAGGAGTGACTAAAATGTATCATGATTTGTGACAACATTACTGGTGGTGTGGTATGATGAATGATATAGCAAATTTTGTTGCGCGTTGCCTATGTTGCCAGCAAGTAAAGGCCGAGCATTTAAGATAGGGTGGTTTACTTCAGAAGTTACCCAATCCCGAGCAGAAATGGGAATGGATCACTATGGACTGTGTGACCGAGTTTCCTCATACTTTTCATAGTTCTTAGATTATTTAGGTCATCGTGGATCGATTGCCTAAATTCGCTCAATTAATTTAGGTTCAAGTCTCTTTATGTGTTGAGAGGTTGGCTTGTATCTATATTAGTAAGATAGTCTGTCTTAATGATGAGCCAGTGCCTTTCATCTCAGATCGAGGTTCAGTGTTCACAACTCACTTTTGGAAAACTTTTCAAAAAGAGTTGGGTACTCGGGTTGATCTTAGTATAACATTTCACCCCTAGACTAATGGTCAGTCAGAGAAGACTATTAAGGTTTTGGAGGATATGCTTCGTACTTGCATCATGGACTTTGGAGATCAGTGGGAGCACCATATAGCTTTGGCGGAGTATGCGTATAATAATAGTTACCATTTCAGTATTGAGATGTCTCCATTTAAGGTTTTGCATAGGAGGCATTGCCTCTCTCGAGTTGATTAGTTTGATATTTTTGAGATTAGATCTGGAGGTACAGACTTGCTTCTTGCGTCTTTGGATAGAGTTTGAGTCATTTAGGATAGACTTTGAGTGGCTCAGAGTAGGCAGAAATATTATATGGATCGTAGACTTTGTTCCTTGAGATTCTGTGTTGGTGATCGTGTCTTTCTCGTGTTTCGCCCATGATGGGCGTAATGAGGTTTGGGAAGAAGGGAAAGCTTAGTCCTAGGTTTATTAGATGTTTTGAGATCCTACGGACTATTGCGGATATGGCCTAGGAGTTAGAATTGCCTCCTAATTTATCAGTTGTTCATCTAGTTTTTCGTGTTTTTATGCTTCGTTATTACATTTCATATGAGACTAATGTCATTCGTTGGGATTCAGTCCAGTTAGATGAGTGGTTTTCTTTTGATAAGGAGCTTGTCTCCATTATAGCCAAGGATGTTGAACGATTGCATTCTAGAGTTATTCCAGTGGTTAAGGTCCAGTGGAGACACCGGCCAATATTTGAATCTACTTGGGAGATCGAGTCTGTTATGCGTAGTAGTTATCCCCAGCTTTCCACTCATCCAGGTATTTCATGTGCCTTTAGTTCGAGGCAAATTAGACTCTTAATGGTAGATGATGTAATGACCTGATTTTTGATGATCTATGTGAACTATATATTTTTGTGTGATTTGAACATTTTACCCCTTGATGTCACCCAAAAGTACACTTCTAAGAAGTATAAAACGGCCGAAGTCAAAATATAGTAACCCAACTAGGTTGGGGTCTAACCCACAGGGAATAGGACAATTGTATCTCTCAAACTTATTGAAATAGATGGGAAGTGCAGAAAAGTAAATGGGGGTTTGTTTTGATATGTAGAAAGTAACAAAACTCGAATGCTTTTGGATGTAAACAATTTGAAACTAACACTAGGCTTGTGTTCCCCCCGGCTTCTAACTCTGTAGGTTTATCATGCTTAATTCAACTACCTCACTGCTACGTATAAAGAATCGGGCAAGTTATGTCTTACCAACAGCCTCTCGGCACTCTTTGGTGAATCGTACTCATCTCCTCTCAGTCTCAGAGTGTTGCCTTCCAAACCCTTATCTTGGATCCCAGTTTAACCATCTTCTCTCGATGTTAGGTTATTAGAAGAGGGCTGATAGCCCTGAATCACTATTGTGATCATCTTTTCCCAGTCTCTAACTCTCTCTTGAGTTAGTAGTGAATATAGGTAGGTTCCTAACATTTGCACTTGTTAAGAAATCAATTAAAGCAAAGAAAATCATAAAACATGCAAAAATAATGATTTAGAAGAATTGCACACTTCCCCTACTTCATTTATCCATGAGGGTTCCCACAACCTTAGCTAAGGGAATTAGCCACTCATAGTTGTGAAACAATCCATGGAATTCATAAGTGAAAGCATACAATCAATTTCACAATAAGATACAAAGAAAATCCAAAGTCTCAAATCAATAAATCAACCAAAAACTAAGTACACAAGAATCCCAGGATCAAAAGCAAATCTCGAAATCAAAATACATGTTTGTGAATAGTATGACTTTGTAAACTAACTAAAAACGTCAAAAGAGCATTTACAGATTACATGGGAACCCTAGGAAACCTTTCCAAAATAAAAGGGGAAAACTTGAGTCGGTGGCCACCTATGGTTCCACTTACAAACCGTAGGTGGCACCAATGATTTGTAGGTGGCCCCATGTAGGTGACAGGGTATTTAAAACTTCTGTAGGATCTCTAAACTTCAACTTCTGGCACTTACTCTGGCACCTATAAGCCCTAGTGTACCTACGGGCTATAGTTTCCCCATCGTAGGTAGCAAGGATAAAAAATCAACTTCAGGTTCTCTGAAACTTCATCTTCTAACATATATTCTAGCAACTACGCCATGTAGGTAGTACCTATGGGTCGTAGATGCCCATGTAGGTAGGGTAAAAGTCTTGTTTTCATTTATTTTCTCTTGTTTAACTCCCAAAACCTAATTTCCTACAAAACATGACACAAAACACTTCATATCTAACAAAATGACCTAAGTAACTGCATATTTTCGTAGTTTTAAGCGTTGAAAGTGCTATGAGACCACAGCATATCAACATCCTCACCTTTGAACATTTGCATGTCCTCAGGCAATAAAACACAACAAATAATACAATAATGCTTAACCAGGAGAAACCTAAGACGCCTATGGCAGTCAATCATCAAATTTAAGCTCAAGAACATTACCCCCTCCACGTACAACAATATGACACAAGGGAATCAATATATAGCACTACATTAGGGACTAAAAATCATGCACATATACAAATTATACTACCCAAATAAATAACCATCTAGCAATACAACCTATATACCCTCACAACAAAGAAAGCCCCACTTACTCAATAGAATCATTCATGTTAATGCAGGGATGACCACGAGACACTCACACTCACAAAGAAATTTCAACAATTTGTGCAAAATACCATAGGCTTTTCCTTATTTTCTTTACCTTAGTTTTCAGACTGTTGGGTTAGGATCCTTATAGAACTTTACTCGGCTTGTAATGTGGTCTTGGGGGCTGGTATGGTGCATATTGGAATTTAATGACTAAGTCTCCTTGGCACTACATTTATGTTAAGGGTCCACTTATCAACCAATTTTATTTTATTCCACCCTTATTTCTCCCTTTTTATTCTTTTATAGCTCATTCAAGTTGGGTATGGTTTTTCTTCTTACTCTTTTTTTTTCTTTTTTTTTGCTTCTTTTACCACACCCAGCCCTACTTTTTTCCTCTTATTTACTCTTCTTCATACCCACTTCAAATCACTCACCCCTATGATATCTACCCTTAACTTAGTCTATTTGACTGAGTTGAGGTGCACAATGTCCAAGAAGGACCAGGACCAAAATTGGATAATTATAAATAAAATAGGAAGGTGAAACAAGAAAAATATTCTATACATACTTAAAATGGGGACTAAGGAATACTTATTCACATTTGGAAGGTCATTTAGGCTAAAAATAGACTAATTTCAAGAACGGCCGATGATTCTTTCCTAACCAACTATTCTAAAACCTAGGCAAAACTAACTAGGCAATTTCTGGATTCAACACACAAAGGGAACTAAGTAAGCATCTCTCACACACATGGCACAGGGTTGCATCACACACATGGCACAGGGTTGCATCACAAACTACTACCTATCTAGTTCATGCAGATGTTAGCTATGGTTATTATGTCACTAATCGTAATTCTGTAACGAGATTCATAATGGTCATATATATATACACATTACACAGTTCAAAAATAACTTTTTCAGAGAGCTATCAGTTTTCCTAATAAATCAAAACCAAACATACCAACTACCTTAGATACTCATTTTTTTCTCCTAGTTACACAAGAACACAACATAATATGAAAAAAAACATAATACGACATAATATTTCCTAGACATGTCGGTTCTATAATCATACCGCATCTAATAGGAAAAAAGGCATAGAAACAAAAACCCATGGCAGTTATGATATACCCTACCCCAAAAAAATACTATGGACTATCCCCAGTACATGATAATAATATAAAAAAAGAGAATGAGGACATACTTGGGATGCACTAGGCATCCATGTCCTGTTCGTCCCCTTCTGATGGTATCTCACATGGGGTGGTGGTGGTAGTGGTGGGAGTGGGGCACTATTATAAGATGCACCAGCCACAATCTTAGCTCCTCATATTTCATCATCTGCTGTGGATGACCTAGAGTCATGTGTGAACCATTTAAGGGCCTGATCAAATGGAATAGAGGGGTCTTGTATATCCTCCATCCTAGCTCTCTTGGTCTAAAAAGTTGGGACCATATACTCCTCTATGAATAAAGAAAAATGTCTAAGCCCCCGTGGAGGCACTGGCTGAGCAAATAAAGGGATAACTAGAGGAATGGCCAACATTTGGCTCTCAGTAAGAGAGCATACCTCTACTTGTGTGTGTCCATATCCTTTCAAATCCCACCTAGGTCAGAAGCCTTTGTATCATTGAAACAAGTCGTCACTCACCCATCCAAAGTATCAATGAGGGTGTGCAACTCAATAGTGAACTCCAATATCTTATCTTAGAGTATAGCCCATATCCTATTCTCAGAAGTCTTTAATGTCGCCCAAACCCAAGGCTGAATCAGCTCATACAAAGATGCAAGCTCGATCTCAATATTCTCAAGCTGGGTCATGGTCACATCTTAGTGCTGTACTAAGTGCCATAAAAAATCCCATGGCACTTCTATCAAATTTGTGGCTATATCTATAGTACAGGGACGAGGAGGCACAGAAAATGCCCCAATCGACTCAGAAGTAAAAGAAGGGGTTAAAATAGAAGTGGTTAGGTCCCGCTCTCTTTAAGTACTCATCTCAGGCACATCTCTATGCTCACCCATCTCAAAATCAACATTAACTCCCACATCATCAACATCCATATTCGGCTTATCAACATGCTCTGTCAGAGCAAAAGGCCCTTTAGATTGGTCCGATATCACTGTCGGAGGTGCAAGAGCTCTCTGGGCAAGGACCAAGTTTTCTAGATTCTTGATCATACTCATTTATGCAATGATCATCACCTCTAATCTACTATCAATATCCCAGACCTCAGGAGCTCCTTCCTTATCACACAACTGCTGAATGAGGCAAGGAAATGGCAAAGTGGTCAAGTCCCTAAATGTTCTCTCATGTAACTCTTACCTGATAACTGGTGTAAAGTCAATATCATACCTCACTATCAAACTCGTGATCAGTGCAGCTCAATCTCATGTCAACAGATTATCCATAGAAATTGGACACAATCAAAAACAAACCATGATCCACTAAAACTTTACAGTAAAACTTAGTGTTGCCTTCTTAATCTCCCCCTTTCCCTTGATCCGAGGGCATCATCTCCCAAATAAAATATATAGTTGGCGATCCATCTTTCTATATCTATTCTCTGTCTCCTATAATTTATATCTCTCATTGTGTATTTGTCCCATGCAAATCTTAATCTATGATCACAATAAACTGTGGATGTCGAAGCTACATAATCAGGACCAAAAAGAACTTAGCAGATAGCCACCACTGAAAGGTCAACCTAAACCCCTCTCACCAAAGTGGAATCTAGTTAGGGTTTTTCTGTACCTTCAACCATCTCTAGGTGTGGTCAAACAAATTTAGGCAGCATAAGATGCGTAGAACTCACAGACCACCGCCTAACCTTAAAAAACCTGGGTCTAATCATCCACCCCAGTTGGTATTGATTGAATGCGGCTCACAGTTTTGGTTCCCATGATATCCTTGCAAACTTAATCCCCCTCTCATCCTACATAGACCATATAGGCCGACTAGCCTCAGTAATAAAACTATTTCACTCATAAATCACCTGCATCCCTCCTACACACCACCTCAGGTTTACCTCAGTTATTGGCATGGACTAGGTATGTGTAGACTTATAAACTTGGTCATCCTATGGTAAACTAGGAGGATCGGGTCCTATACAGGGGGATCTATGGCTAGTTCCAAAGATGATGGCACCTGATAATATGCCTGAGTTGTAACTTTCTTGACTAGGGGTTCTGTGTATCCTCCTCCTATGAAGCCTCCTCTCCCTCCTTAGATTAGGAGAACATAGGGGAGAAGTCCTAGCTAATTTCTTTCTCATCTTAGGAACTTGTATGGCAGCTAGGTTCCATCCTATATAGATGCAGGACAAGTGCCTCACTATGTCTTTGTTGGTAGCTGAATACTTAGTTTGGCTACAATAATGTATTTGGCTAAAGCCTGTCACTGGTCCCTAATCTATGGGGATGCTGGTCTTTTCGAGATGATCGGGTACTCCTCCATTGAGCTACTGTGCTCAGGGGACTCATCCCAACATCTCAACTTTCCTGCACTATTCATCGAAACCTTTGGTGCCATAATACCTGAAAAAGAAAATATCAATGCCTGATAAGAATAAGTGCAAAATTTGAAGAAAATAAAAAGTATCAAACTTCAAACTTTTCCCAAATTTTGGCATCCTCATACAGTGAAATCAGCCTACTCAAGTCCAATTTTGCACACACAATTTTTATCATATTTCATAACACAGACATATCACACTAGACTTTTGGATTTCCTTATTCTTCTCAACTTTCACTCCCATTTAGGGCATGATTATAGATTATTATTTCACGAACAATGCTCCAATTTCAACTTTTAGGCTTAATCTAGGCTCCCGCATACAAATTTATTGATTTTTACATAATTCACAAGTAAATACGCATACCAATTATCTTATTTTTAATCAAGCACAAGAATCTACTAATGGGATCTAAGAAATTTACTTATGATTTTGATAGATTGAAGTGAAAATCAAAAAAATGATGAGAAACCTTAAATTGAAAGCACAATAGGTGCAATTGTACTTGTTGGTACCAAGAACTAGAAGATTTCTTGCCTAATATAACTTCTAAAGGGATTCAAAAGGTTTGAAATTAAGAGAGAGTTAGAAATGTTGAGTTTTTGTGGGGCTATGTATCGGGTATTAAGCTTATAAAATACTTGGGTGGCGGATTTGGGTCAATTTAGGTTGGGGTAGGCCCAAAATTTAGAAATTTTGGGACCAAAAATAATGGGCACCTACGATGCTACTTACGGACCGTAGGTGGAATCTAAAGCTCGTAGGTGGCAGGTCGTAGGTCACCCAAAATTTTTCCAACTTTTTAGCTCTCTAAACTTTTTGTTCTCATACCTATGACACCATTTATAAGGGTGGTAATTACAACTCCGTAAGTAGGTCCATAAGTACAAGTTCAGAGTCCCTAAAATCCTCAAAATTTTCCTCTAACATCCACTACATAACGTACCTAGCTTGAGTGGAATTTATTACCCCAATAAGTGGGTCAATAAGTCCTCTTACCTAGAATTTTTAGAATTTAGCAATGATTTACCATGTTCCAGGTAGTTCCCCATGCTATATACCTAAAAAATAAAAAAAAATGTGAACACTAAAATAGTATGTTGCCTCTTACCCAGCACTTAATTTAATATCGCGGCATGATGAGGGTAACTTCATTACTCAGACTTCATCAAGGTAACCATAAAAGTGGCCACTAGGGTCATCAACATAATTTATCACCGAAAACACCCTCATGTCAGTTGGCTGCTTTATGGTTCTGCCAATATTTAAGGTAATGTAATGACCCTCCATGTCATTTCCTTGATTTACATACATTTCTAACATTTTGAGCTTTTCCATAGTGTCTACAGGTTATGTATGACTTGTCAGAGCTATCAGTTAGGTGATTGGACAGTTTATTTAGATTTTAGGATCATTTCCCTATTTTGGAGCTTTGATGTTTAGGATTTGGTCTCAGATCAAAACTCCTAGTATATGACCTCGAATGAGAATTCTAATAGCGTCATAAGCTATGGAATATTGATTTTAGGCTAGGTGAACTCTTGGATCGGGTCCTAAGGCGCCCGGTCTCATTTTGACCTATTGGTATAAAAGTTATGAAATTGGAAATTGGGTGTGGTAGCCACATTTTGTTGAAACGACATTACATGGAATTTTTTACTATGCCATTGAGTTTAGAAAATTGAATTTGGTATGGTTTCATATTTTGCTTGCATATAAGAGATTCCAGATGAATCTCGAGGGGTTGGCGAAGACATGGAATTTTCCAAGTCTCTGTTGTGATTCGGTACACCCACGATCATAGTCCTTGAATTGTGATCACGATCTGGTAGCACCAGTTAGTGTCACATTGCAACAATTTAAGTCAAAAATGTGACTCCCTTGCCAATCAGCTAAAACCACAATCGCGAAGGTAAATATTACGATCACAACTTCTGTGTCTGAGTCCCTGTATTGTGATAGAGACTCCCGAGAATCTGATATGGGTATAAATACCTCTTTCTCTATCCTTTTTTTTTCATTTTCTCGTCTATTTCCGAGAGAACTAAACCCTAAAAGTTGAGAGAGTTTAGGATTAAAGTTTGTATATGATTTGGGGAGCTTTATTATCACTTATTTCGTGATTTTCCCTCAAATTCATGGTAAGATTCCTTTGATTTCTTGATAAATTCTTAGAAATTAGGTCTTTGAATTCTTAAACTTTAAGGGTTGATTTGAGACCAAATTTGTTCTCAACTTTTGAACACAACTTCCTTATTCTTCGAGGGACCTCATGACAGGTTTAATTTTTTATTCCGTTTATGGCCCTATGGGCTCATTCTTGGCCCAAAATTCGACTTAACTGTTATATGGAAATATAGGTCTCATTTGACTCCTAATGATGCATGGATTATGATTTTGCTAGCGTATCACTATTTTAGGATCATGAAGTGAAAACGGAAGTTTGGTGAATGATTCATGGATTTGTGGTTCATCATCGACGTAGGCTTTTGTCTACTTTTCTTCACAATATGATGTGTTTTATATATTGCATGTGAATGTAAGATTGATTATGGGCAGAACACCATGATTTAGTCTTTATTATTGAGGTGTTGGGAATATATGGGTGAATTAACCCATAATATAAAATGCTTATTACACTTTTAGGTTCCTATTGATTTCTTCATAGAATGATTATGCCATTATGCTAGATTTGGGATGTATCTTAAGTTTTGAAAATGTGATTACTATGAATATCCTTATGTGGACTATTTAGTGACCTTAAAACCATAATTTAGGTGGAGTTGACTTAATTGATCATGTTCCAGGTGGAACCTATCTTATGGATTTTTATGGCATATATACCATCTAGAAGTCAATTTAGATATCTTAGCCTAGTTTGGATAGAAATTTCTTAAATATGGAATTCGAGGATTAAAAGTAGGTTCCTCCGGTACGCCTTAGGCCAAGACTTGTGTTAGCCCTTGTGGACTTATTTACACATGCTAGATATAGTTGAGACTATTAAACCTTTAGTACAAGGTTACTTTATGACTTGGCGAATAGTAATGATTTTTCCTGAAATACGATTAATGGCTTGTAGCTATGATATGGCTTTCAAATTTGATTTGTTTTATGGTCTATCGATACTCTTAATGATATAGGCATAATGCAGATGTGATTTATGGCCTATAGATAAGATATGCCTCATAGATATGAGTTATAGCCTCTAGATAAGATATGCCTCATACATATGATTTATAGCCACTAGATATGATATGCCTCATATATATGATTTACAGCCTCTAGAAATGATATGACTTTTTGTAACGACCCGAGACTACCTCCTAGTCGTAACAGGGCGTAGGCCTATTACGCGCCCTTACTTCCTTTCACAAAAAAGGCCATAACTTTTTGTTTGGGTATTGGATTAAGACAAAATTGGTATCGTTGGAAAGATAACTCAATCATATAAAATTTGGTGGGTCTTGATCTGAAAAAATTACACATATATCAAAAGATATACATGTTCAAAGTTGACCCTTGTAGAATCGAATACCAAACTTTGGACGAATCAAAAGCTCTTAGCTCAACTTTGTTCTAAGTGATTCTCATGAACACTTTTCACCTCAAAATAATTATTAATACTAAAATAATGATCATGACACATGTATTCAGATACCAATCATGGGATTAAAGTTTACACACGTAGGAACGATGATTCAAAGTCTAGCCCAAAAATGTGGGGTGTAACATTATCTCCCCCTTGGAATCACTCATCCTCGAATGATGGTTAGGAACTTGTTGAAATGTTATAATTATAGAATAACGTACACATGACACATTTGTAATGAAGGATGTAGATGAGCTGAAACATTATAACTTTTTTCATGAAACTGATTTCTAAGCAGACATGACTCTATTGACTGTAAGGAGTTAATTCATGGTGAGAGATTAGAACTCACTTGAAATGTTCATGATACAATCATACATATAGAACTACAAAGTGATAACTGATGCAATGTAAGCACGAATCGTGAGATAACGAGACCAAGTTTGTACAAGGGATATTATACTGTCTGGACTAGAATACTTGGAAAACTGACATTATGCATTAAACACTTATGAACTGAGTCATGACTTACTAGCTGAATCTAAAACATATTGCTTGGACTGAATTAAATTCACAACTTACATCTATATGAACAAATTACCTCATGGAATAACTATATTCATAAAGCTTCAAATAGTTAAACTAGATGGAAAGATGGAAAAAAATCATAAGAGCTTATCTGTCAGACTACTAACAGATGGCTATACAAACTGAATTATACTGGCAGCTTACACTCAACTAGAGTAATTCTTCAACTTTTTTTTCAAAGAATTTCTAATAACATTAGGGAAAAAAAAAATCTTGGGCATGATCTAAATTAGATATCTGAATAAGAAACCGCAACATGGCTAAAATTTTGTAACATGGAACATAGGCGTATGAAACATAAGTTGGTGTAGAATTACTAGGCCTTAGGCAATGCATCAACCCTATTCAAACCTATCCTCCTCCTTAAATACTCTCATGGGTACATGTAATTACTATAGTCAAAGTTTGAGTTGAACTACATACTCTCACTATGTTCAATCCTAGTTCGAAATCACAAGGTACTACACATAACACCATAACACTAGCCTGAACCATGAATTTAATACCCCATGTATTTTCACCACTTCTCATCTCAAGAATAATTCTTGTTACCACTTTAATATCTAAATTCAACCTCTTACTAGGAATTCACTAACGCACAATGCATTCATCCACTTATACACCAACATGACATCCAAACCTATCTTCATAACCACATATGAACTTCTAGGCAAACAACCATAAAAGCATCTTTCTCATATTCTCTAAACCTCTATCATTAACAACTTCCATGCACTACCCTAGAAAAACACACATAAAATTCTCAACTAACCATGATTTATACAAAAAGCATAACCTCAATCATCCTTCAACCTTATATACTTATATACAACAAGCATACTACAATTTTTTCTTTAACAAGGAATATTTACTCTCTCCCATCTAAACAACTACTCATCACCGCTATTATTTCATAAGGAGAGGTTACTGAAAGGTTAGAACATGAGATCTTGAAGCATGGAAGGATATTGAACATAACTTGACATTTAATTAAGGCTTGAAGAATAGAGTATCAACGACATGAATTCATCAAAGAGATCTAAACTAAGGACATAAATGACATAATTTGAATATCCATGATCATTAGGAGTGTTGCATGAGTACCTAGAACTAAACATACTATAAAGCATGGATACATGAGTCATAAGTTGCATGACCTAAGTTTGGAGTTCATAAATTTATGGAATACGATCCGTACTGCTGAGTGAACTGGAACTCCTTATACTAGGAACTGGAAGAGCACATGATTCTCTATGATGTGCATAAACATGAATTATGATCATCGAGCTGACATGTAAGGCATAAGTAAATGTCGTGATGACTGAAGTACAAAACTTTTCACTGAGATAAGAATGGGTCGGGCATCTTCCCCCTACTGATGTTCTACAATACTCTGGCATCACTACTAGAATTTGAAAGCCTAACTTGGTTACTTGTTCTATCATCTCCCCCTTAGCTTTAGGACATTATTCTAAGTCTGTAGACCCCTTTAATAAACTCTAAACTGAACTACAACCACTCTACTCTAGAGTTCGAGATATAACAATACACATAAATAATAAACTCAACCTGAAAGACTAAACCTGAAAGTGTGAAACCCGCTGCTAATACTTCCTTTTGAAATGTAACTCTTAACTTTCTATAGCCCCAATAGTCATTATATAATAACTTAAAAACTTACTAACTTAGAATCTTTATTAGTATCACCATACCATAAGTTCACACCATCTAGAATTTCAATTCTTCCTACTATTAGATCAATCATCCAAGATTTAAATTTAGATATTAACACGTAATATAGATATTACCAAACCTTAAATGAAGTTCCATCATAGCCTACCAATATCATATCTCTAAACTTATATTTTTTCCTAAACCATGAGAA
This sequence comes from Capsicum annuum, assembly GCF_002878395.1. Lineage (NCBI taxonomy): Eukaryota > Viridiplantae > Streptophyta > Magnoliopsida > Solanales > Solanaceae > Capsicum > Capsicum annuum. The sequence continues at coordinate 25,174,529 of NC_061118.1, read as the reverse complement.
TTACCATTACACCAATATACCCTACATCAAAAATATATAATTTCGAATCAACATACATAAATTCTTGCATACACTATTTAAAGCCTTTTGGTTCACCTTTCCTACAACTTACCCCATGGATACATAATTTGATAAATTCAAATAACACTATCCCCACTTTAATACTGCTAAACTTCTAGGTTTGTACTTCTTATTCTAGATTATATGCTATTAAAGGGTTCTGAGAGGGGATTTGGAAGCACATCTGACTTTGGCTTAGTGCATGATTTTCATGAACATGAATGAAATTTTTCATACTCTGGAACTTAAAGTCACTGATGGGATACTTTCTACAATCCCATAACTGTCTATGGGGGACTGTCTGAGAAAACTCTATTTGTAAGGATTTAAGCTTGGCTATTTCTATTGCCTCAAGTATAAGGCAGAGTTGGCACAAATGGATTAATGTAAGAATTTGCATAATTTCCTTAGATAATACTTCTACTACACAATCTAAGACATGAAAGAAGGTAAACAATTCCTAATTGCACTATAGCCTCTCAAAGAAAAGTACAGATATCTCCATACCGTTCCGCAAGACCATTAGACACAGCTTCATAGACATCCTAGGAAACTTAAAATATGGGCTCTGATACTAAGTTTGTTATAACCTTAGACTACCCGCTAGTCGTAACACGGTGCTTGGAACCACAAGTGATCCTAAGCTAACTCATGAACTAGCATCCTATTTGACCAACTTATTTAGAATATCTAAAATAGCTAATTTTGTTGTGTGGAAATGTAATCATGACATAATCTGGATAAATATAATACTAATAAAGTTTACATCTTAATAAAATTAAAGAGAGAACTAGAATTTACATTGTATGACTGACTGACTATCTATGAAACCTCAACTATACTGATTATAGATAGTTGCGACATACCTCCAACTACCCCAAATCAATACATATGAATAAATACAATATAATACATGAACTACAACTTACTGGAGTCCCCAAAATAGGAGAACTCATCACCTGTTGGCTGGAAGGTGCAACTATCTGATTATGATATGTAGGTTACAATTGGTACCTACATTATGAGATAATGTATCACATAGATATATATAGATCAGTACTTTAAAATGTAATGAGTAAGAGGGGCGAATGAAATAAGTAAAATTGATTAGAAACATAATCTTGAAACATGCATACTAAGTGCAAGTAGACTTACTAAGAGACTGAAATCTGAAGTAGCTTAAAACATGAGTAACAAACATAATCTAATAACTGGTGAATCACTATACTTAGTTTCTTACAGCTTTACTTTAGTTGAATAAGTAAAACTAAAGCTGGGATATCGTAAAACATAAATATTGTATGTAAATCTCATGTAAGACTGAATATGCTGTTAAAATTGTACAGGGGATAATGTACGAATACTGGGGAAAAAACTATATGGTGGAAACTAACATAAATCAAGGATCTAAATATACAATTATTTAAACACCCAATAATGTGGCCTTAAAAAAAATTGTGATTAGTGATGATTATGATATGTATTGTGTTGTATCCTTGTGGTGTTCTTGTTTATAACTTGTGTAAGGGTTGGTTGCTGTATGTAGATCTATTAACTTATATTTATGCTTAAATTGCCCCTCACTTTGAGGATTCATGGTCCAAGAAGGGGAGAATTACAGAACCTAGACTTGAACCCTTGAAAGAATAATAACTTTTGATGTCACTAGAGTGGGTACGATTGGGTACATTGAATCATGCCCTAGGTCACGAATCATACCCCTATCCTCCTTCCCTTTTATACCCTAGATAGAATGTTAGGGTAGTATAATTCCTTCTATACAACAAGACCATCCCTTAGTTGTAACAAATGTATATGAGTTGTATACTACTTAACCGTATAGAGTAAGGTCTCAAACTATATGGACTATTTTGGTCATAAATGAAGCTCACGATTGGGGAAAGAGTCGTACCTTTAATTATGACCTAAGGGTGACATTGCATACCCACAACAGTGTGGTTGACCCAGGAGGAGCCTAGGGTATAAGTTAGGGTACCACTCATGCCCTAGGTCATGATTGTTGTATGAATGATAAGGGGGAGTCGTACCCCTATACGTGTAGACTTTTTAGATTTTAACCAAGGACCTTTTGGTCATTTTCCATGCCTAAAACCCTAAACCCTCTCACTAAATAAGTCACAGTATCCTCATAAGTCTTTATTTACAAGACTTAAAATACTCTTAAACACTCTAAAGGCTCTTGAAGCAAGATTAGAGGCTAGGGTTTGAAAGTGTTCATCTTGTGGCAAGAAAGAAGATTAAAGATTATTGGTGTGTCATCTTGTTTAAGGCATGTATCTCTTGCCCTCTTTAAATATCTCTAAAACCCATGTATTTCATACTTGGATTAGTAAGTGTACATGGTGGTTTTGAATCAAATAAAAAGGGATTTTGTTATATAACAATGAATACTGATGATTCTTGCCTAAATATGTCTTGATACATGTTATTGAGGGTAGCTTGTATATGTGGGTTCTTTTTGTATGTTTTTTAACATGAGGGTCTTAAGGAACTCTATTCTTGTTGATTTTTACCATGATAATGGCCTTATTAAAGGTATGCACCCAAGGTGTTTATAAAAATGTCTAAGTGAAATGACTAGTTGTATGTTGACAATGTGTTGAGCAAAGGCAATATCCCAAATGAGTATGAATGATATTGTGAAGGTATTCTAAGCCTTGTATTGTATAATTGATAACCATTTTGGGTGATTTCTAACGAAAGGGTAAAGCCTTAGACACAAAAATAAACTTAAAAATGTGTATGGAACCAAGTGTGGTGAAAATATAATATAATATTATTAATGACATGTCAATAGTTTAGTGGGTCTTGAGGACCACAAATTGAATTACATGATGAGTTTCATCAAGGCATTAGCCTACTAAGATGGTTGAGCAATGAAGGCTCCCATGAGTGCTATGTGGTCATGTATAGTGTTGAATTAGCTATATAAGATAAAACCCTTAATGTGATAAGAATTGGGTGAATATGAATGAATGAACTAATAGGTCAAGAGTTCAAATGCCAACTAATAATGATAGGTGATTCGAGCTCCTCATCTAATAAAATGACTAGTAATTCAAGTTCCTAGTTCAATGAAACGATGGGTGATTTGAGTTCCTCATCTAATGAAATGGCTAGTGATTCGAGTTCCTAGATCGGTGATATGACTAGTGATTTGAGTCCCTAGTCCAAAGAGATCTTTTGAGGTTAGAATACCTTATCTAATAACACAGCTAGTGATTTGAGTTCCTAGACAGGTGAGATGACTAGCTATTCAAGTTTCTACTTTAATAAAATGACACGGCTAGTGATTCAAGTTCCTAGACCAGTGAAGTGACTAGTGATTCGAGTCCCCAGTCCAATAAAATAGAAATAAGCTTTGCCAAATGGCTAAGGATGCATGATAAATCTAATCTCCCTTTGTAGAATAATATGATCATGTTGTGTATGTCTATGTGCATTAGTATATGTTCAAGAATGATGTTGAGCCTTGATCTCTTGTCTAGCATATGAAATATCTATGTGCAGGGATAAGTGTATAAATATCAATGATGATATATCTATATTGACTTGTTGATGAGAGATGATGATATATTGCCTTGTTATTAAATAATGATGTTATTTATCCTTACCCTTAAGTTACATGCTAGCATTCCAACTACTAATTATCTCTGGACTCTATATCCCCATGCGATGTAAGGATTGGAGCATCTTTTTCTTTACCTATGTCATAATTAGATGATCAAGTGGTTCATGCATTAACTTGAAGGGATGAGCTTCCTTACATCAAGAATACATTCACCTCTTAATCCCTATCTTTAGACTTAGCCTCTTTAAGACTTGGTTTGGCTATAGTCGGGGGCTTGTTCTGACATCTATAGACTTATTGACTTCTGTTTTGTATAGAGGTTTTGTGAATAACTGTGAACTTGGGCATAATTATTATAATTTATCTAATGTTGACTTATGATATTATTCCATGATCTTAAATTGTTCTTTGGAGTTCCTTTGACTCCCATGATATGATGAGGTATTTAGGCTGGGTTACGGGGCAACCTCTGATACATCTGTGCTTGAGCTTCCCATATGACATAGCTCAAAGTTTGGGGCATGTCAAGTTAGTATAAGAGTCTAGGTTCATGGTCATTTGGGTATTAATAATACCATGTCAAGTAGAGTCCCTTTTATGAGTGTGAAGCGTGCCACACTTATAAGAAAGAAGCTATGAGACATTTCAAAAAATATTTCCCTTTCTTGTGTTTCAATCTCAAGCTATAAAGTCTAAGATCTTGAATTTCTCTAATTCCATTTGCTATCATTCAGATTATGCCTCAAAGGAGATCTAAGACTCAAGAAAACACTTTGACTCTGACTGGGGGCCCTATGGTAGGAGCTCATCCAAAATTAGAAGTTTAGATGAGCAAGGGTTACGGTAGCTGATCATCTCTGTAGGGTTCCTCCTATCCCCACCAACCCTGACTCATCCTCTTAAGTTGAGCGTAGTTCTTAGGCTATTAATTATTCTGGCGCCAAGAGAATTGGCCAATTTATGAGGTTGATCCCTCTTATATTCTCTAGCATAAAGGCTGAGAAAGGTCCTCAAGGTTTTATCGATGAAAAGGAGAAGATCTTCGAAATTATGCATGCTTTGGAAATTGAATTCATGGATTTTACATCCTACCAATTGAAGGATGTTGCGTACCAATGGTACAAAAGTTGGGAGTTGTCTAGAGGTGTTGATGCTAGCCCCCATTATGGAAGATTTCTTTGATGCTTTCCTTGACCGCTTATTTCCTCAAGAGTCGAGAGAGGCTAAGGCCGAGGAGTTCTTAAACCTAAAGCAAGGGAGAATGTCTATTCAAGAGTATGCCTTAAAATTCCATCAATTATCAAGGTATGCTCTTGAGATGTTTTCTAGCATGATGGCTAGAATGCACAAGTTTGTCTCAAGATTATCCTGTGAGTTAGTTCTTGAGAATAAGGCAGCATTGTTGATTGATAACATGGATATCTCTAGGTTGATTGTGTATATGCAATAAGTAGAGAATGATAAGAAGAGGCAAGATGAGCTTAGTGAGAGGCAAGGAAAGAAGTTTAGGCCTTCCAAGAGTAATGGTAGAGATGGTGGTAAGTGGCAATAAAAGAAGTGGAGGAGTTTGGGTTCATTCTCTTTGTCTAGTATTCACTCTCCTTACCTAAAGTTTTTGGGTGGTCATCGGTCTTAATTCAGTGGTGGGTCCCAAGCATCAGGTTCCCAATTTTAGACTAGTGGTGCCTACTCTGTTCCACCCCACCCTCCTTGCAGATTCTGTGGTCGGAGCTATCACGGTAAGTGTAATAAAGGGAAAGGAAGATATTTTTATTATGGTCAGGTTGGGCACATACAGTGAGAGTGCCCCTCTCAGATGGCTTCTACAGCCTACAAGACCCCTATTGCTACTCCTCCTCCTACGCCAAAGAGTGTTATGTCTGCTTCTACTTCTGTTTTTAACATCGGTGTTGTCCAAAATTACTTGTATGTACTTTCTATTCACTAAGATTCTGAGGCATATCCTGATGTTATCACTGGTATATTGAGACTATTCTCTCATGATGTGTATTGTTTGCTTATCCAGGGTCTACTCTTTCTTATGTGACCCAATATATGGTTGTGCATCTTAATTATGGTCCTAATATTTTATCAGTTCCCCTTTTTATTTTTACTCCAGTCAGATACTTTATGGTTGTTAAAAGAGTCTATAGAGGGTGTGTGATATCTATTGGTGGTAGAGATACTCTTGTTGAATTGATAGAGTTAGACATGGGTAATTTTAATGTTATCTTAGGGATGGATTGGTTGCATTTGTGTTATGCCTCCTTAGATTGTTGGACCTGTAGGTTCATGTTCCAATTCCTTAATGAGTTGATCATTGTATGGGAAGGTGTTTCCTTAGTGCCTAATGAAAGGTTTATTTTTTATCTCAAAGCCTCAAAGTTGATTTCGAAGGGGTGTTTGTATTATTTGGTTCGAGTTAAAGATTCTAACTCTGAAGGGATTCTTTAGAATCCATTTCTGTGCTAAATGAGCTTCTTAAGGTGTTTCCCGATGATCTTCCCAATGTTTCTCTTGATAGAGAAGTTGATTTTGGGATTGATCTTATCCAGACACTTGTCCAATCTCTATCTCTCCTTATAGAATGGCTCTGGCGGAGCTGAAAGAACTTAAAGAGAAATTGAAAGACCTCTTAGATAAGGGTTTTATCCAGCCTAGTGCGTCTCTTTGGGTTGTTCCCGTGTTGTTTGTGCACAAGAAGGATGGTTCCCTTTGTATGTGCATTGATTATCGGCAGTTCAACAAAGTGACCGTAAAGATTAAATATCCTCTTCCTAGGATCAATATTTCTTTGACCAACTTCAGGATCCAAAGTATTTCTCTAAGATTGATCTTAGATCGGATTGTCATCATCTTAATATTAGGTATGCAAATATTCCTAAGACTTCTTTTAGAACCCGGTATGGCCACTATGAGTTTCTGTCATATCCTTTTAATTGACCAATACCCTGGTGGCATTCATGGATTTGATGAATAGGGTCTTCCATTCGTTCTTAGACATATTTTTCATTGTCTTCGTTAATGATATCTTAGTGTATTCCAATATTGAGGTAGATCATGTAGATCACCTTTGTGTCGTGTTGCAAACCTTGAGGGATCATCATTTGTATGCCAAGTTCTCTGAGTGTGAGTTTTGGTTGAAAGTCATAACTTTTCTTGGTCATGGCATCTCTAGTGAAGGTATCATGGTGGATCCTTAAAAGATTGTGGCAGTTAAGAAGTGGCCTAAACTATGATTCCAATCGATATTTAGATCTTCTTGGGTCTGGCCGGTTATTATAGACGGTTTGTCGAGATCTTTTCCACCATAGTTGCCCCATTAACCAAATTGACCCAAAAAAAGGTCAAGTTCTTTTGGTCCAATACGTGTGAGGGTAGTTTCGAGTAGTTGAAAGATAAATTGACCTCGGCTCTGGTGTTGACCTTGCTCGAGGGTAGTGATGGTTTTATGGTTTATTGTGATGCTTCTCATGTCAATCTTCATTGAGTATTAATGCAACATGGTAGGGTAGGGGCCTATTCTTCTAAGCAATTGAAAGTTCATGAAAAGAACTACCCCACCCATGACTTAGAATTGTTGGTTGTGGTCTTTGCTTTGAAAATTTGGTGGCATTATCTTTATGGTGTTCATACTGATATATTTTTTATCATAAATGCCTCCAATATGTGTTTACCCAAAAGGAGTTGAATCTTCGACAAAGAAGGTGGCTTGAGCTATTGAAAGACTATGATATAAGTTTTCATTACCATCTCGATAAGGTGAATGTAGTCTCCGATGCTCTTAGTAGATTGTATATGGGAAGTTTGGCCCATGTTGATGAGGATAAGTGGGAATTAGTAAGGGATATTCACTGTTTAAAAAATCTTGGAGTTTGACTTGCAGACTCCAAGGATGGTGGTGTGTTTGTGCATTCGGAATATCAATCATCTCTTATTATTGAGATAAAGGAAAAACAAGTCTTGGACATCGATTTGATGAAGATCAAGAGTAATGGGTGTCAACATAAGGCTACAAACTTCGTGATTGGTGGTGATGGAATCCTGAGGTACCAAGGTAGGGTATGCATTCCCGACGTAGATGGATTGAGGGAAAGAATCATAGCCGAGGCTCATGGAGCCTGTTATACTATTCATCTCTATTCCACAAAGATGTATCATGACCTTAGAGAGTTCTATTTATGGAATAGTATGAAGAATGATGTTGCTAGCCATGTTGCTAAGTGTATGGTGTTCCAACAAGTAAAGGTTTAGCACTTGAGGCCTGGTGGACTATACCAAGAGATTGTGTTGCCCAAGTGGAAGCAGGAGTCTATTAATATAGATTTTGTTATTAGTCTTCCTAGGTCTCAAAATCAATACGATTCCATTTGGGTCATTATTGATAGAATGACCAAGTATGCTCACTTCTTTCCCGTAAGAACTAATTACTCGGCGAAATATTATGCTAAGTTGTATCTTGCAGAGATCATAAAGTTATTTGGTGCTCCGGTGTCTATTATCTCGGATCATGGTCCCCTATTTCATCCCACTTTTAGATTTCATTCAAAATAGGTTTGGGAACTAAGGTGTGCCTTAGTACAAATTTTTCACCCACAAATGGATGGACAAGAAGAAAGAACTATCCAAACTTTAGAGGATACGTTACGGTCTTATGTAACCAATTATGGCGGTAGTTGGTATGACCACTTATCTCTGATTGATTTCCCCTATAATAATAGTTACCACTCTAGTATTGGCATGGCGCCTTTCAAAGCATTGTATGGTAGGAGATGTCCATTTCCTATTGGGTAGTACAAAGTTGGCAAGGGTAAGTTTCTTGGGTTCGATTTAGTTCACCAAGACTTAGAGAAGGTGAAGGTGATCCATGATAGATTTAAAACCTCCCAAAATCACCAAAAGTCCTATATGGATGTGAGATAGGGACTTAGAGGTTAATATGGGTGATTAGGTATTCTTAAAAGTGTCTCCCATGAAGGGAGTGATGTGGTTTGGCCAAAAGGAGAAGCTTAGTCCCCGTTATGTTGGTCCTTACTTGATTTTAAAGAGGGTTGGAAATGTTTCCCATGAGTTGGAGTTGCCTCCTAGTATGAACTCCATTCACTTAGTTTTCTATGTGTCTATGTTGTGGAAATATGTGGGTAACCCTTCCTTGGTTGTTCCCTCGAAAGATATTGGTGCCTCGGAATCATTATCCTATGAAGAGGTCCCGGTGAGGATCTTGAATCGGCAAGTTCACTGGTTTCAAGCAAAAGAAGTGGCTTCGGTGAAGGTTCTATGGAGGAACCAAAAGTCCGAGGAAGCTACTTGGGAGGTGGAAGAGGACATTAAGTCCAAGTACCCGCATTTATTTCCTATTCTGGAAGCTTGTGATTGAGGTATCTATAAATCTCTTTAATTTGACATGTGTCTTGGGTTCAACTTCCTTTTGATAGTGGGCTCGAGTTCCTAAACTTTGAAGGAGCCATATGGCCTTGATAAATGATAGGATTGGATTTCCTAGTGAACGAAATAAAATGGTTAATTGATGATGATCATGATATATTTTGGTTGTAACGTTATTGTGTTCTTGGTCCTAATTTAACTTGTGTCCATGCTTGCCTTACCTACCATTCGCGGATGAATGATCCTAAGTGGGGGAGAATAAAACACCCAAGAATGTGGCCTTGAAAAAAATTTTGGTGATTGGTGATGATCATGATATGTGTTGTGTTGTGTCCTTGTGGTGTGCCTATTTCTAACTTTTGTGAGGGCTGCTTGATGCATGTTGGTGAGTTAACTTATTTTTATTCTTGCCTCGCCCCTCATTCTAGGATGCATGGTCCAAGGAGGGGAGAATTAAAGCACCTAGACTTGGACCCTTGAAAGAACAACAACTTTTGATGTCACTAGAGTGGGTACGGTTGGGTACATTGAGTCTACCCTAGGTCACAAATTGTACCCCTCTCCCCCTCCCCTTTCGTACCCTAGAAAAAATATTAGGGTAGTATACTTTTCTCTATAGGACAATACCATCCCTTGGTCGTAACCAATGCATACGAGTCGTATACTTCTCAACCGTATGGATTAAAGTCTCAAATCGTGTGGACTATTTTGGTCATGAGTGAAGCTCACTATTGGGGAATGATTCAAACCCTTGGTTAAGAATCAAGGGTGACCTTTCATACCCATAACAGTGTAGTTAACCTAGGAGGATCCTACGGTAAGATTTAGGGTACCACTCGTACCCTAGGTCACGATTTCTATATGAACAATAAGGAGGAGTCGTACCCCTACACATGTAGACATTCCAGATTTTAAACAAGGGATTTTTGGTCATTTCCCACGCCTAAAAATCTACACCCTCTCACTATATAAGGCTAGTATCATCCTAAGTCTTCATTTACAAGACTTAAAAACTCCTAAACAATCTAAAGGCTCTTGAAGCAAGATTGGAGGCTAGGGTTTGGAGGTTTTCATCTTGTGGAAAGAAGGAAAAGTCAAGATTGTTGATGTGTCATCTTGCTTAAGGCATGTATCTCTTCCCCTCTTTAAATATCTCTAAAACCTATTGATTTCACACTTGGGTTAGTAAGTGTACATGGTGGTTTTGAATCAAATGAAAAAGGTTTTTGTTATCCAACTATGAATGATGATGATTCTTGCCTAAATGTGTGTTTATGCATATTATTGAGTGTAGTTTGTATATTTATGTTCTTGTTGTACGTTTTTTAACATGAGGGCCTTGAGGAGCCCTAGTCTTGATGATTTCTACCATGAGAATGGCCTTGTTAGAGGTATGCATCCAAGCTGTTTGTAAAAATGTCTAAGTGAAATGACTAGTTGTATGTTGACAATATGTTGAGCTGGGGCAATGGTCCAAATAAGTATGAATGATTTTCTAATGATATTGTGAAGGCATTATGATCAATGTATTGTAGAATTGATAACCGGGTTGAGTGATGGCTAATGAAAGGGTAAAGCCCTAGACATGAAAATGAACTTGAAAATATGTCTGGAACCAAGTATGGTGAATATATGATATAATGTTGTTAATGACATTTGAATAGTTTGTGTGGATCTTGAGGACAACAAATTGAATTGCATGATGAGTTGTATCAATACATTGGCTTACTAAGATGGTTGAGCCATGAAGGCTCCCATGAGGGCCATGTAGTCATGTATAGTATTGAATTGGCTAAATAAGATAAATCCCTTAATGTGATAAGAATTGGGTGAATGTGAATGCATGAACTAATGGGTCAAGAGTTCAAATGCCGACTAATAATGATGGGTGATTCGAGTTCCTAGTTCAATGAAATGATGGGTGATTCGAGTTCCTCGTCTAATAACACAAATAGTGATTTGAGTTCCTACATCGGTGATATGACTAGTGATTCAAGTCCCTTATCCAAAGAGATCTCTTACGGTTAGAATACCTCATCTAATGACACAGCTAGCAATTTGAGTTCCTAGACCGGTGATATGATAAGTAATTTGAGTTCTTAGTCCAATTAAATGACATGGTTAGTGATTCAAGTTCCTATACAGGTGAAGCAACTAGTGATTCGAGTCCCTAGTCCAATGAAATGGAAATGGGATTAGTCAAATGGTCTAACTTAGTGGACAGTGTTTCACCCCATGTGTTATGAATGAATAACTTAAGAATACATGATAAATCTTTTCTCCCTTTGTGTAATAATATGATCATATTGTGTGTGTCTATGTACATGAGGATATGTTCAAGAATAACGTTAAGGTTTGATCTCTTGTCTAGTATGTAAAATATCTATGTGTAGGGATAAGTGTAAGAATATGAATCATGATATATCTATATTGACTTGTTGATGAGAGATGATGATACATTGACTTGTTATTAAATGATGATGTTAGTTTATCCTTACTCTTGAGTTACATACTAGCTTTCCAACCGCAAACCATGTCTGGACGCTATGTTCCCACGTGATGTAGGGGCCATAGCATCTTCTTCTTTACCTACACAGTGATTAGATGATCAAGCGGCTCATGCATTAGCTTGAAGGGGTGAGCTTCCTTACATACTAAAGACGTTCATCTCGTAGTCCTTATCTTTAGACTTAGTCTCTTTAATACTTGGTTTGGCTATAGTTGGGGGCTTGTCCCAACATCTATATACTTATTGACTTCAGTTTTGTATAGAGGTATTGTGGACAATTGTGAACTTGGGCTTAGCTGTTATAATGTATCTAATGTTGACTTATGATTTTATTCCACTATCTTAAATTGTTCTTTGGAGTTCCTTTGACTCTCATGATATGATGAGGTGTTTAGGTTAGGTTTTGGGTACTTGAGGTGCCCATACGACATGGCCCAAAGTTTGGGGTGTGTTAATTATACAGAGTATGAATGAATAAGCATACAAACCAAACATAACATATACTAAGCAGATCTGATTAACTGACTTGTTGATGCCTAAGTAGCTGAACAACTGCAATCTAAGTAAATGGATAACTAATGTTTGTATACTAATTAGCTGATATATGAAAACTAATGAACTAATATCTTAGTATCAAATAACCGATAATTGAATACTGAGTAACTGACATCTGGATACTGATTTACTGATATCTAAATACTAATTTGTTGGTATCTTTGTACTGATTATCTGATCACTATATACTGGTTAACTGATATCTAAATACTGATCATGTAAAACTGAATTGTACTTAGTCTGAATTATTGGACTGAGACTGTGGAAGGTATCATGTAACCTATACAAACCATGTAATCTACTAGGGAGTCCAACGTATGACTCACATTGAGGAAGATTGTCCTATCCTTGTCATCAGAACAGAACCTGAACTGGAATGATCACTAAACTAAGCCCATCTTGGGCAAGGGAAAATACTCTCTGGTGAAGCCCCTAACCTACGGTGGCACGTAGTTTTTATGGAAGTAGGATGTGTTGAACCCACACTTCCCACTCGATGCTAAATCCTACTCCCAACTAAAAGATACTAAAATACTAACTGGCTTTCCACTGCTAACTGATAAATAATAAGCTTAGGTCATGGTATTCTGAGAATAATAGTGCATACGTAATTTGAGGTAAATACAAACATATAAACTAATAATTCTTAGCATGATCATAAATATCTGAATAGATAATAAGACTCATGGTTTCACTGAATTATTACTTGAAAGATCTGAAGTGTAAGTAAACACATAGGTATCGGGTATTCATAACTCGCCAGCACTAAATGATCATAAAGCATGATATCAACACTTAAAACTGTAGGATGGAAATCATGGTTCATAGACCCAAAGCATGAACATTCCACCAAATATGTATGAATCATGAACTTAAACATGGGAATGTGTTAAACATGAGGAAACAACATGATTACATGGCTAAATTCATAATTTGGGGTCTTAACATGAAATCAATGGAATATGACATGGAAACTTGCAAATCAAAGCATGAAATAGCTTAATTCACTTGGAAACTCTTGTATACATGGCTTGTAATTAATTTAACAATGGATTCATGGATTAATTTCATGAGATTCATGGATGATTTCATAAAGTAGGATAAGATTCATACTCTTAATTTAAAATAGGGTTTTGGGGCTCAATGGGTGAAAGGGACACATTAATGAACACTCACATACCTTAATTGTCAAATTCTTAAACAAATCTTGAAATTAAAGATTGAATCCTTGAATTCTTGAGGACAAAAGCTTGAATCTTGGGACTTGAATGCTGAACTTCTGAAACAAACCCTATTCTTGATGTTTTCTTGAAGATTCTTGAACTTAGAATCTTGAATTCTTGTATTTCTTGAGAGGAAAAACTTGGATTATTGTTCTTGGGAAAGGAAAAGGTTTTTGTGTGAGTTGATTTGGAGAAGATGGGCAAATAATGCCCTTTTGGGTGTTATAAGTCATGCATTGGATGTTTGGGGTTGAGGGGAAAGGACTAAAGTACCCCTTGACCCTTAAGAAGTTGAAATAGCAAAGGAATAGACCCTGTGGCATGCCCTCTAGTCTGTGGGAGTAGCCCCCGTGAAGCACCCTGTATTCCAGGAGAATAGTCCACAGTGTGGGCCTATTGTGTGCCCTTATTTTCTCTCACAAAAAAGGCTATAAATTTTTTATCTGGTATAGGATTAAGGTTAAATTGATATAGCAAAAAGCTTGCTCAATTATCTACAATTTGGTGGGTCTTGATCTGAAAAATTCAACATATATCAAAAGTTATAGGTGTTCAAAGTTGACCCTTGTAGAATAGAATACCAAACTTTAGATGAATCAAAGGCTCTTAGCACAACTTTGTTCTAGGTGATTCCCATGAACACTTTTCACCTCAAAAGCATTATTAACACTAACATAATTATCATGACACGTGTATTCAAGTACCAATCATTGGATTAAAGTTTACATAGGTAGGAACGACGATTCGAAGTCTAGCTCAAAAATACTGGGTGTTACACTTATGAATACAATATGGCTTATAGATATGATATACCTCATAGATATGCTATGGCTTATAGATATAAGATGGATTATGGATATGATTATCGATATTGGTTCTAAATATGTATGTGGGCCTAGGGTTGTGATTATGATGTTGTAATTATTCCAAACACATTATTGGGCCTAAGGTCACATTATGATATTGGTTGGACATCTAGGGGGTGTTTATCCTTGCAAAGGATATGGTTGTAGTTTGTAGTTATATTGATGCTTATGGTTCCATTGTTTGAATAATGGTGAGGGCATGCATAGATTCGGTACATTCATGATCGTTCAATTGGTAAATGACATGATTCAAACTAAAATGTAATTTTATTACTATTTTTCCTAAATAGGGGTTAAAGCCCACTTTTTACCTTAAAATCAAACTGCTTCATAACAATAATTGCACTGTCTTAATGAATAACCTATGTGTAAGGAGATTTATAAATAATGTTTTAATGATTTGACTAAAACAGATTTTGATTTATGATTTTGATATAACTATTTACTTTGGTCATTAGAAATTCTAACCCTTTCTACACTTTTATAATGATTTAGTCCAAAAGTTTACTCTAGGCAATGGATTTATGGATTTACATTTTTTTTAGTCATGGCTTAAGTCTGTGCACATATTATATATCTATATACATATTTTCAATATGGGATGGATGAGGATGATAGTATTAATGATATGAATTTTGAGTTAAACCTGATGATAGATAATAGTATTGATATTATATAGGTGTATTGATGATATTCTTATATTCCCATCAAGGTCAGAGGATGATTATGATGATATATTTATATACTCAGCAAGGCTAGATAATGATATGATGATATACTTATATACCAGCAAGGCTGGAGGATGATATGATGATATACTTATATACCCATCAAGGCCAGAGGATGATTATGATAATATGCTTATATACCCAGCAAGGCCGGTGGATGATTATGATGATATGATTATATACTCGAAAACGCTGGAAGATGATATGTATATATACCCAGCAAGGTCAAAGGATGATTATGATGATATACTTATATACCCAACAAGGATAAAGGATGATTATGATAATATTCTTATACACCCGGCAAGGCCAGAGGATGATTATAATGATACGCTTATATACCCGACAAGGCCGAAAAATAATTATGCTGATATACTTATATGCCCGGCAAGGCTAGAGGATAATTATAGTGATACACATATTTGTACATTTACTGATTTGAGTTCGACTACTTTTTATGATATTTGGATTAGATATAGTGTTATAAATTATATCTTGGCATTCATTCTTGCATGTGCATTGCCTATAAAAAAAATGTGCCTATATCTATCGGCCTTATAGGGGTTGCATAGGTATGGGTGATGAGTATGGCTTGTGGTGTGCTGTATGTTGACTTAACCTTCTAAGCATAAGGCGGTAGGGGTTCGTGAAAGCCTCGGTTAGGTATTATTTATATGGACTAGTCAGTTACTCACGTTGTCATTGCTATTGTAATTATTATTGTTATTATCATTGTTATGACTAGTTTGTTCCTGCTTTACTAACAATCTGGTACTGAGATTCGAGGTATGATTCTGGATCTTTCATCTTGTGATTACATTACTATGCATGATTAACTCGTGATTAGATGTATGGATTATAAACCTTGACTATGATAGACTAGTTCTTTCTAAGATTATGGGGTCTTAAGATGATAGTCTGATAATTTAAGTTGTACCTTGAATTGACCTTGTTTATACATATATGTAGATATGATATTATCATATATCACTCTCTTCCTTCATTTATTCATATTTTATATTCATTTCTTTGCCTTTATACTATTGTATATCCTTTTTTGCCCTTTATTCATATATTGGCTTGTGATATATGATATAGTATTGAGATTCCTAAGTATGGTTAGAATAGGATAGTTCATCCTTAATTCTTCCTTAGTCTTATTATGTTAGGTTCTTGAAATGAGTAGGATAGTTTTCCCTTACTATCTCACTAGCTTTATTATGTAGTTTCTGGACATTTGGGCTTAGAATTGATTTCTATTTGGATGTTGTATATATCTACATTAGCTTTGAAGCTCAGTCGGCAGTTGCCTAATGAGTACAATGAATTTGGTACTCATGCTACACTTCTGCAGCTTGTAGATCATTGTAAGGATTATCACTGGTATTGTGTGTGTCGTGCAGAGCAACCATGGTCCCGAGACATAGAGTGAGCTCCTAACATTTGGAGTATTACTTTTCTCTCTCTTATGTGCTAGACTAGTCTCTATTTTATATTCAAAGATGGTTGTATTTGTATATTTATTTAGTACCTTATTTGTATCCTTCTTATGTTAGAAGCTCTTATACTGATTCCACCAGGTTTTTGGGATTAAATTATGTATGTTAGTCTTTCATTACATCTATTCCGCATTCTTCCCTTCATTTATTTAGTGGTCTGTTACTAGCAGTTTCGCACTACGAGATTGGCTTGCCTACTAGTGGGTTATTGTAGGCACCATCCTGACCTGAGAAATTAGGTTTGACAAGTTTGTATCAGATCCTAGGTTCACCAGTATATTAGTACAAGAGCTAAGTACATAGTAGAGTCTTGAGGATTGGTTTAGAGACGTCTGTAACCTATCTGCGGGAGGTTACAAGTCATTCTTCATAAATTTATTTCTTGACTCCATTTTATATGTCTGTATTACTATGATCCTCAATTATATTCTTTGACTATAATTTATCCTAAATGGATGATGCGAGATGGTTGATAAATGCTGATGAGACTTCATGTCTTCACAGCTTCAGCATAGCATCGGACTAGAGGGACAGAGATGGATATCGAAGATCTTCAGCATCAACCAAAGGATTTAGGGCAAGTTCAGGATTTAGTAGAGTTCTTGACTACTTCAGCCCTTCAAGGTTCAGCATTAGGGATCCAAAGTCTAATTGTGGAGATCTTACAGCCAGGGATGACATTTAGTTCATCGAGCAATTTATGGACCAGTAGAGGTCATCTTCACTTGTAGCCTTTCCGTTAGAGATAGTGTGCTTGGTGCCTCAATTGATAATTCAGTCAGTCGGTCCGATTTTGGACCCATTCAGATTTATTCATTTATTCTCTCTTAGAGCCGTCAGGCATGTGATTACGTATTTCACCATGAAAGGTGTAGGAACCCTTGGGGGTTGCACCACACAGTAAAGGACCAAGTCCCTTAAAGTCAAACATAGTCAATCAAATAATAAAGTATAGGAAAACTAAGGACAATGTAGGAAAGAAATAACACACAGGATTTAACGTACCTCTTTGCTCGAGGGAGGAAAAACCATGGTTTTCCCTCATATGAACCAACAAAACCCACTATAATCAACGTCTTGATTACAGACTCGATTTAAGCCTAACTCTAGGCTTCTTTCACTTGTAATCATTCTACTACAAGCTCATCTTGGAAACTCTTCCAAGGACCCTCTAAACTGATTAACTCTAATCAGTAAAAAAATTAGGCAACTCTACCTAAGCACTCTCGAGAAACTATAATTCAAGACATTACTCTTATATCTTGAGTAATTCTTTTACAAATCAGCACTAAAGAACACTCACTCACTCTTTAAGCATGCTACAAAGTTAAGAACATGAGTAATGCTTGAAAAATCTTAAAATAGAGTTTTTGATGCCTCTCCTCACTCTGTAGATTTCTACAAAACCTATTTGATGAAGAAAAATATCTTTCCTTTTATAGATAAGTGATGATTTGGTTTGAAATATCACTGGACCAATTGTCCTACTCAGAACAAGAAGCACCTGCAGGTTTGTTACACAAGAGGACAAAATTATGCAGTCAGCATTACCATCTGTACTGTTCCATGAACGTCCAGGGACCTGGTCCCTTGAAGTTAGCTACTCATCATCAAAACTACATATAGCAATTTTCTCCCTTTTTGATGATGACAAACCAACCATATAGCTTTGAAGATAAATGTTCCCCCTATCATCATGCTTCACCTATCACATGCAACACAAGAATTTGGTCATTTGTTATCATTTGCAGCAAATACTCTGATCACATGTTTGTTTCCCTCTATCAGTTTGCTTTCCCCTATCATTGTTCCTTACCATACTTCCTCCTATCAGCATCACATACATATACTTGGTCCTTACATATGAATTCAGTATTCCCCCTTTTGGAATAGTAAACCAAGAGTAAAGATAAGTACAGGCTAATTAACTCACGGCCACTGGGGTAACACTAATATGTAAAACAGTTTAAGAAGAAAGAGTAGTACAAATATGCAAACAAAAATTCATTGATTGTTAAGTAGTTAAGTACCAATTCAGTATACTAAAACAATCAGCAATAATAATTATCCTTAAGATCGACATGATAGAAAAGAGTGGAACTAAAACGGGGTTGAGTAACAGAATAGGAATAACAAGACTCAGGTGAATGGAGGTTTGGGGGGAAAGACACTTAATCAACATTTTTATTCAGGCATTTTCAGCAACATGGGCATCCAGTAACTTCTTAGTGAGTTTCTTTACTTATGCATTCAATTCATTCACTTCACCAATCAATTTTGCTACTTTCATATGGAGTTCTATATTTTGTGACATCAGTGCTTCAGAAGCACCCAGTCCCTCAAAATCTAGTTGCTAATTTTTCAACCTAACCGCATTATCTTAGCATCTTTTGGATCTAACTTGGTCCTTATTTTCTCCATTTCTTTGCTTAAGCTTTCCTAAGCAACCAAAAGTGTATATACTTGGTACATAGTTCCCATATTTCTTTCAATACACTCATCTTCTACCAAAGTAGTTAGAATGAATGTGTTTTTGGTAACTCTAGGAATTTCTCTAGTCCCAAATACTCTAAACTGATCAAAGACCCTGTTTAGCAAGAACCCATAGGGCATTCTATGTCTCCCTTCTTTCTCAAGAATTACTTTATTCATGTGTTCAATCATAAGAGTAGGCAGGCTAATCAATTAAAAAATATTTAGGCATGCCATAAAGAATAGATCAGCCCCAGATGCAATGTTAGTCTTCTGAGATCTTGGCACCAGGATTTATTAATGAATTTAAATACCAGCTGAAACATGTCAGGAATTTCATTTTCATGACTGTTATAGATGTTCCACCCACCTTAGAGGCATTGATCACAAACTTCGTTGTGGGTTGTTACTTTGCAGCTGTTCTAACTCCAACAACTGGTACATCCAGGATTTTTCCTAGTGCTTCTTCATCCAAATTGATAGACTTTCCATGGCAGACAAGCTTAACCCATCTTTATGGTGTATTAAAATTCTCTGACCTCATTCTCAAGGACCATGGGGATGATTCCTCTGTAACCACCCTTGATGCCTGACATATGCAACTGATTCAATCATTCCAGGTTTCTCATAATTTTTGGGATCAACCACTCTTCTTGATAGGATTCTCTGTGTTTTAGTATTCTATTTCTTTGTTTTTTAGCCACATCATTTGTCTTTTCTCTTGTTTTATTTTCTTAAGACTAATACTCACTTCTTCAATAGTTGTTACTTTTCTCTTAGGACCAGGTCCCTTAGAAATTTCCTTTCTTTTTACTGTTATATGTTTCTACCTTATCTCAACAGGATTGCCAAATTTTGAACTGGAGGACCTACTCCTTCCAGCAATATAACTTTCATCTTTTTTTTCTCAATTTCTTTAGCAACATCTGCAGAAATATCTTTATCCTCTCCAACCTCAACCATATTTTTCTTGCCCCTATTTCCCATCTGTCTCTTCACAGTCCATCTCAAGAGTAGTTTATTCTAAACCTCCACATCCTCCTTATTTGAAGATGATAACATTGCATTTTCTTTATCTATTTCATTTATTTCTCCTGTTACTTGTTGTTCTCATTGACTGGGGTGTCATGTGCAAGTAGAAGTAAATTCTCATCCACCTACCCAGTTCTCATTACGAGAAAGATCAACCCTTTTAACTGGTATTTCTTCACCAAACAATTAAGCAAAAATAGGGTTCAAATTTGAGAAAGTAGGAAACTAGGCACTTGTGGGATTTCAAAAAGTTCATCTTTGTCGGGTTCATTAGTCAAAATAGGGTCTTGAGATTCTACAGGTGGTTTTGGAGCTTCAAAGAAAGAATGAATTTTAGGTTGAGAAGATTTTTGGTCAATGTGAGAGCCAAGACTTTGACTTAAATTTTCCACCATGAATGACTGACAATCCATTTCTAAAGTAGATGAGAATTTTGTAGAGACTGATATATTTATAGGTTTTTTTATTTTCTGAGGAAGAAAGAGTTTGCTTAGGTTCTTGTTGATAGATCAAGGAGGTGTTTGGTTTGGTTAATGATGGATTAGAGTCTTCAATTAATGAATGTTTAAATTGTTCATCAGTATTTTTAACTAATTTGAAGTGTATAGCAAGGATTGTGGTAGTAGGAATATCAGCCATTTTGATTTTAAAAAAATAAGGGTAAGGGACCATTTTTGTTCATAGATGTAAGACCCCGTAAGATCCTAGCTCATTTTAGCTTACTATTGCATATTAAAGGGGTCCAAGACTTATAAAATTTCACTAAGTGTTAAGGCTTAGTCTTCTCCAAATCTCCTTAAACTTTGATGATCTTATTTTTGACCTTCCTAACCTCGAAACGTTAGTTTCTCAGTTAATTCATAATTAAAGTTGTTGATAGTTCATCTCGGTTGAGTTTTAGAACTTCTAGATAAGGTTTGGACCACGTTTGGATGTCCAAAATAGCAAGGCATCGCAATAGAGCCACGCTTCAGTGGGTAGTTGACCCAGGCTTGGGATCGCACCGCGTTGGGTGCTTGACCCAGGCAAGGATTGCACTGCATTGGTTTCTTGACTCAGCCAGGGGTCGCGTCGCATTGGGTGGTCTCCTTCAGCTTTTTAAACCCTTGTCATTAAGGACATTTGGGTTAATTTTCCCACCCATACTCGTCCATAACATGGAATTTAGGCTCCCTAAGAGAATTATTTGGCCCTTTATTCACAAATCCTCTCAAAGAAAGCATCCTCTCTCAAGAACAAACCGTAGCCTCTTCAAAATTCAAGCTCAAGCTTCAAGAAATCACCAAGAATTCTCACTAATTCATCAATTAAGGTATGTTAGATGTTCATTCATGGGTCCTTTTCACCCATGGAGTCCAAGAATCCATTTTAAGTTTAAAGTTATAACTTTTATATGTTATTATGAGAAATCATCATGAAGCTATTATGAACTTTGATTAAAAATTATGTTTACCATGTGTACTCATTGGAAAATTGCCCATAACCTATTTGAATGGTGATATTCACATGTCAAATCCTTAAACCATGTCTTAATATTGCAATTGTGTTATTATCATATGATCTAACTATTCCATACTTTAACTCATGACCCACATGTGTTTGATAAAATGCCTAAAAGGTTAGATTTTGAACAATGACTACTTATTTAGTTACCAAAGCTTTAGTATGATCCTATTGTTATTGCTATCGAGTTCTGGGGTTATGAATACCCAAAAACTTAGTTGATTATTTAGTCTCAGTATTTTTAGAATAGTTTCAGATGGATTTAAGAATTATCAGTTTAGTTAGTTATCATATCAGTAAAACTTAGATCAGATCTGTAATCTGAGTCAGTTTAGTTGGGAGTAGGTTTTAGCACAGAGTGAACCCAGGGATGCAGTCCCCTACCAGTAGAGGGTGTTATTCTTAGTAGTAATCCCTTTATTCCAGAACTAAGTAGCCAGCGTAGGTTGAGATATCCACCTACCAATTGAGGGTTGACACATATCTCGTTAGAGCACCTACCTATTGAGGGTGACTCGTTAGTCCTTCAGGACATCAGTTTAGTGGACCCACATAGCCATTATTAGTACCCATGGCAGGATACTGACATGTTTCCAACTGGGGTCATAGGTTGGACCCTAATTTGCTCATATTAGGGCATGTCAGCTAGATGATAGCTCCTATAGTCTCAGTCCAGTATTCAGTAGAGACATTAGTTTCAGGTTTGTTTGACCATAGCATACAGATATAAGTTATTTAGTTATCAATATTTTAGTATTTTAGTTTACAAACTAATTCAGAATTAGGGTATATATGCTTGGTCATGAATTCTCAGATTTTACAACTTTCATATATTTAAACTAAGTCATCTTATGTTATTCATTCATTCATTATCTCATGCACATAAACCTATGCATTTCAGTCTAACCTTGC
This sequence comes from Capsicum annuum, assembly GCF_002878395.1. NCBI lineage: Eukaryota > Viridiplantae > Streptophyta > Magnoliopsida > Solanales > Solanaceae > Capsicum > Capsicum annuum. The sequence continues at coordinate 25,152,193 of NC_061118.1, read as the reverse complement.
CTCACATACTAGTATATTTAAAGTACTAATTGCATACATTTTCTTTGTGCTATGATATCTTATATCATAGGTTTAGCCGCTCAGCTTCCTGACCATGCTTAGACCAATTCACCTATCAGCAGTAGTACTCATTGTGAGAGCTTATTTATCGAGGACATAGTTATTTATTTCAGATATTTTAGCAGTTCAGTTTTTTATTTTAGTCAGATAGTTAAAGTTAGTTGGGGCCTGCCCCATCAAATCTTTCAAGTTAGTTAGAGGCTTTCAGACAACAGATAATTAGTTAATTTATCAGTGTTTTATTTGACTTTTAGTATGTCTTCAGACTCATCATTTAGTAATGATCTCAGTGCTTAAACCTTTGGCATTATTTAGTTATATTTGCACATATGTATTTTGTTACTATATTATTCAATGCCCATAGCAGGTACCAGTTTATGGGTTAGCTTATGGTCTCTTGGGACTGTAACCATCGTGTGGAATCCAGGGTGTATTTTTGGGGTATTACAAACATAGTATCAGAGCCTAAGGTTTTAAAGTGTCCTAGGGAGATTGAAAGATACAATGAGTAGAGTCTTGTGCATGGGTGTGAAGCGCACCACACTTACGGACAAGAGGCTACAAGATGTTTTAGGAAAAGTGTCCCTTCTTTCAGTTTTTATATCATGCTAAAGAGCATAAGCTCAAGTTAAACTCTTTTTTTAATTCAATATTCCTTAAATTAACAGAACATGCCTTCCAGGAAGAACAACAAAAGAAGAAATGGGAATCATCTCGCACCTTCGCCCATTCAGGAAGATCCTCTGAATTAGTATGTTTCTCATGTCGAGTTTAGAGCTACCTTCACTATTTTAGCTCACTCAATAGCAGCTCAAAACAATCAGCCAGATGCTACCCCAACCAACCCAGTGGCTAATACCACTACAGCTAGGATTTAGGACTTCACCCAAATGAATCCTCCTCAGCTTTTTGAATCCAAGTCTGATGAGGATCCATGGGAGTTCCTTGACATGGTTTAGAAGGTAATAGACATTATGGGCATGAATTCTAGTGAGAGTGCAGAGTTGCATGCTTACCAGTTATAGAACATAGCTCACACCTGGTATAAGAAGTGGAAGAAGGATAGAGATACAGATGCAGGGCCTGTAGAGTGAGAGTAGTTTGCTATAGCCTTTTAAGATAGATTCTTCCCATTGGAGTTAAGGGAATCCAAGGTACTGGAGTTTATTAATTTGAAGCAGGGTAGTATGAGTGTAAGGGAGTATTTGCTTAAGTTTACTTAGTTTGCAAGGAATGCTCCTCATGTGGAGTCTGATCACAGGTCTAGAATGAGCAAGTTTGTATCTGGTGTATCTCATAGTATGGTCAAAGAGTGTAGGACCACAATATTGATTAAGGAAATAGACTTATCTAGGCCTATGGTCCATGCTCAACAGATTGAGAAAGAGAAGGTTAAGAAAAAAGAAAAAGAGAATAAGAGGGCTAGGATTGGTAGGTTTAAATTTTCTCAACCAAGATCAGAGGGTGGTAATCATCCTTAATTCCATAAAAACTTTTCTGCCCCAGCCTCGTCTTTGGCTAGTGCTCCAGTGCTAAGGTTTAGAAATGGTAATCAAGATAGGGAGCCAGGCTCTAAGACTTAGGGTACTGTGAACAGTGGTCGGACTGATCTTCTTTGCCAAAAATATGGTAGAAATCATCAAGGTATGTGTAGAGCCAAGAGTGACATATGCTTTGGGTATGGAAAGCTAGGCCACTAGATCAGGGATTTCCCACAGCAGGGTCAGTCCAGTCATCCCCCAGTTCCATTCAGTTGCCTAAATTAGTAGGGTGCCATTTCCAGCGTAACCAGTAGTCAGCGCCCAAATCGATTGTATGTACTTTAGTCCTAAAAGTATCAGGAAAGATCTCTTGATGTGGTTACGGGTATATTACGGGTCTTTCACTTACATGTTTATGCTTTGTTAGATCCCGGGGCTTCTCTTTCTTTTGCAACCCCCTATATAGCTGTTAATTTTGGTGTCCACCCCAAAACCTTAGCAGAATGCTTCTTAGTGTCTACTCTAGTAGGTGTATCTATTGTAGCTAGGTAGGTATACAGGAACTATACGATCATAATATCCCAGAAAGTTACTTCAGTAGATCTTGTGGAGTTAGAGATGACCAATTTTGATGTCATTTTCAACATGGATTGGCTCCACTCATGCTATATTTTAGTTGACAATAGAAATTGAGCGATTCAATTTTATTTATCAAATGAACTAGTTATCGAATAGAAGGGTAGTACTTCAGCCCTTAGGGGTCAACTTTTTTCATACCTTAGAGCGAGAAAAATGATATCTAAGGGGTGTGTTTACCATCTTGTTCGAGTTAAATACTCTAATTCTGATACTCCCAGTCTTAAGTTTGCTTCAGTAGTAACGGAATTTCCAGATATTTTCCATAAAGATCTTCTCAGAGTTCCTCCTAAAAGGGAAATTAACTTTGGAATAGAGTTTCTTCCAAATACCCAACTTATCTCTATTCTTTCCTACAGAATGGTTTCAGCCGAGCTTAGGAAATTGAAAGAATAATTCAAAGATCTCCTAGATAAGGGATTCACCAGGCCCAATATTTCCCCATGGGGCGCTCCAGTCCTTTTCATGTGAAAAAAGATGGTTCCCTTAGAATGTGCATCGATACCGTTAGTTGAACAAAGTCATCATCAAGAATAAGTACCCACTCCTCAGAATTAATGACTTGTTCGACCAACTTCAGGGCGCTAGTTACTTCTCTAAGATAGAGCTTAGATCTGGCTATCATCATCTCAGAGTCAGAGAATGTGACATTCCAAAAATAGCTTTTAGAACCCGATACGGTCATTTTAAATTTTTAGTCATGTCCTTTGGACTAAAGAATACCCCAATAGCTTTGATGGACTTGATAAACCAACTGTTCAAATAGTACTTGGACATATTCGTCATAGTTTTAATTGATGATATTCTTTTCTGTTCTTATAGTGAAAATGATCATGCAAACCATCTCAGAATCGTATTACAAACTCTTAGAGTTCAATTGCTGTTTACAAAATTTAGTAAGTGAGTTCTGGATAAGATCAGTATATTTCCTTGGCTATATTATTTCTGGTTATAGAATTAGAGTTGACCCTCAAATGACCGAAGCAATGAAAAACTGGCTCAGACCTGTCTCTTCATTAGATACAAGTTTTTCTTGGGTTTTGTAGCTATTATCGAAGGTTTTTTGCAGGGTTTTCATCTATTGCTTTTTCCATGTCTATATTGACCCAGAAGAAAGTCAATTTTCATTGGTCAAATTTTTATGAGAAGATTTTTCAAAAGTCGATGACTCAACTCACATCAGCCCTGATTTGACATTGGCAGATGGTTCAGATGGGTTTGTTGTTTACTGTTATGCTTCTAGAGTTGGTCTTGGTTTTGTGTTGATGTAGAGAGGTAAGGTCATATCCTATTCCTCTAGATATCTTAAGACCCATAAAAAGAATTATCCTACCCATGATCTTGAGTTAGCAGTTATTGTGTTTGCCTTAAAACTTTAGAGGCACTATCTCTATAGGGTGCATGTTGATGTGTACATAAATCACAAAATCTTGCACTATACGTTGTCATAGAAAGATCTGAATCTTCATCAGAGAAGTTGGTTGGATTTTTTGAAAGACTATGATATGAGTGTTTTGTATCACTCGAGCAAGGCTAATGTAGTGGTAGATACCCTTAGTAGATTGTCTACGGGTAGTATTGCTCATGTAGAGGATAATAAGAAGAAGTTAGTTAGGGAGGTTCATCAATTTTCTAGAGTATGGATTAGTTTGGTTGATTCAGCTGAGGGTAGTGTATGGGTTCAGAAGAGTTTGGAATCCTCTTTGGTTGCTAAAGTGAAACAAAAGCAAGATAGGGATTCTAGTCTAGTTAAGTTGAAAAAGTCAGTCAGAGATCAGAAAGTAGAGGTTTTCTTCCAAAGGGTTATGGTGTGTTGTGATGTCAGGGTAGGCTATTTGTGTTGTGTGCTGATGGGTTGAGGCAGAGAATCCTTGTAGAAGCGCATGGTGTGCGTTACTCTATTCACCTAGGGGCCACTAAAATGTACTATAATTTATGGGAGATCTATTAGTGGAGTGGTATGAAGAGGGATATTGCTGAGTTTGTAGCCAAGTTCTCTAACTGTCAGTAGGTTAAGGTAGATCACCAAAGGCCTAGTGGAATAATTCAATAGATCAGCATCCCCACTTGGAAGTTGGAAGAGGTAAACATGGATTTTGTAACAGAATTGCCCTATTCGTGTCATCAGCATGACTTGATTTGGGTTATTATAGACAGAATGACCAAATTATCTTATTTCTTTCCAGTCCATACTTCTTTTTCAGCCGAGGACTATGCCAAGATTTATCTTAAAGAGTTGGTTAGGTTGGATGGAGTCCCATTGTCTATCATCTCAGATATAGGTACTCAATTTACCTCTCACTTTTGGAAGGTATTTTAGAAGGGTCTTGGTACCCAAGTTCGCCTCAGTATGTCCTTTTACCCTCAGATAGATGGTCAGGTAGAGAGGACCATTTAGACCTTAGAAGATATGTTGAGAGCATGTATTATCGACTTTAATAGTAGTCGGGGTAATCGCTTGCCTTTGGTCAAGTTTTCCTATAATAACAGTTATTATTTCAGTATTCTGATGGCTCCGTTCAAGGCTCTCTATAGAAGAAGATAGATCTCCCATTGGTTGGTTTGAGATGGGAGAGACTGAATTGATAGGGCCTAATTTAGTGTTTGATGCATTAGAGAAAGTTTAGCTAATCAGAGAGAGGCTTAAGATAGAGAGGCTTAAGACATCCCATAGCCGTTGGAAGTATTATGCAGATGTGCATAGGATAGATCTTGAGTATGAGGTTGGAAACTTAGTCTTTTTGAAAATTTTTCCTAGAAATGGAGTGAAGAGACAAAAGGGGGAAACTAAGTCCCCGATATGTAGGCCCTTACAGGATCTTGATTCGTTATGGGAATATAGCATATGAGCTTAAGCTGCTTGTAGATTTAGCATCCGTTCACCTAGTATTCCATGTTTCCTTATTAAAAACGTGTATTGGTGATCCAGCTGTAGTCATTTCTTTAGAAAGTACAGATATTCAAGATAACCTTTCTTATAAAGAAATCCCATTTGAGATCCTAGACCGTGAGATTCGTAGACTAAGGAACAAAGAAGTTCCCTTGTTTAAAGTTCTTTGGAAAAACCAGTATGTTGAGGGATCCACTTGGGAAGCAGCAGCAGACATGCAAACGAAGTACCCTCATCTCTTCTCCACAAACTCGGACTCAGCTTAAGGTAACAGTTCTTCTTATATTTTTTCTTTTCAATTCTCAGTTTCATGCCATATAATCATCTTTATATCATTTCATACATTCGCGAATCAGTGTAGTTATGTACTATTATTTAGGCTTAGTCAGGCAATCATTTCTTCAGTTATGCATATTAAGTATGTAATCTCAGTCCCTCAGTATTCTTAGCTTAGTCAGTCTCATTCGAGGATGAATTTTTAGATGTCCAAAGTAGCAAGGCATCGCGATAGCCGCGCCACGATGGGTAATTGACCTATACTTAGGGTTGTGCTGCATTGGCTGCTTGACCCATCTAGGGATTGCATCGCATTGGCCGCTTGACCCAATCAGGGGTCGCACTGTATTAAGTGGTCTCCTTTAGCTTTTTAAACCCTCATCATTAAGGGAATTTAGGTTAGTTCCCCCTCCCAAACTCGTTCATAACATGGAATTTAGGGTCCCTAAGAGCATTATTTGACCCTTTATTCACAAATCCTCTCAAACAAAGCATCCTTTTTCAAGAACAAACCCTAGCCTCTTCAAAATTCAAGCTCAAGCTTTATGAAATCACCAAGAACTCTTACTAATTCATCAATTAAGATATGTTAGATGTTCAGCATGGGTCCTTTTCACCCATAGAGTCCAAGAACCTATTTTAAGTTTAAAGTTATGAATTTTATATGTTATCATGAGTTATCATCATGAAGCTATTATGAACTTTGAATACAAATTACATTTACCATGTGTTCTCATTAGAAAGTTTCCCTTAACCCATTTGAATAGTGATATTCACATGTCAAATTCTTAAACCATGTCTTAATATTGCAATTATGTTATCATTACATGATTTAACTATTCACATGCTTTAACTCATATCCCACATGTGTTTGATAAAATGCCTAAAAGGTTGGGTTTTGAACAATAGCTACTTATTTAAGAGCTTTAGTATGATCCTATTGTTATTGCTATCGAGTCCTAGGGGTTATGAATACCCAAAAACTTAGTTGATTACTTAGACTCAGTATTTTTAAAATGATTTCAGATGCATTAGAGCATTATCAGTTTAGTTAGTTATCATATCAGTCAAACTTAGATCATATCAGTAATCCGAGTCAGTTCAACTAGGAGTAGGATTTAGTACTGAGTAAACCCAGGGATGGGGGTTCTCCTACCACTAGAGGGTATGATCCTTAGTACCAATACCTGCGGCCCAAAACTACGTATCCAGCATAGGTTGAGATGTCTACCTATCAGTTAAAGGTTGACACATATCTCGTTAGAGCACCTGCCAGTTGAGAGTGACTCATTAGTTCTTTGGGACATCAATTTAGTGGATCCACGCAGCCATTGTTAGTACCCGTGGCATGATATTGGCATGCTTCTAACTGGGGTCATAGGTTGGACCCCACTTAGCTCATATTAGGGCATGTTAGTTAGATGATGGCTCCCACAGTCTTAGTCTAGTATTTAGTATAGACATCTGTTTTAGGTTTGTTTGACCATAGCATACAGATATCAGTTATTTAGTTATCAATATTTTAGTATTTCAATTTACAAACTAATTTAGAATTAAGTTATATATTCTTGGTCATCGATTCTTAGATTTTACAGCTTTCATGTATTTAAACTCAGTCATCTCATGCTATTCATTCAGTAAATCTCATACATATAAACCCATGCATTTTACCCTAACCTTATCTCACATACAGGTACATTTAAAGTACTGATTGCATACATTTTCTTTGCGCTATGATATCTTATATCATAGGTTAGACACTCAACTTCCTGACCATGCTTAGACAGATTTGCTTATCAGCGGCAGTAGTCGTGGTGAGGATAGTTGGGTTTTTCATTTCAGTCAGATAGTTGGGGCCTGTCCCATCAACTCTTTTCAGTCAGTTAAAGGCTTTCAGATAACAGACAGTTAGTCAGTTTATTACCGTTTTATTCGAATTTCAGTATGTCTTCAAACTTATGATTTAGTAATGATCTCATTGCTTAAACCTTTGGCATTATTTAGTTATTTTTATGCAAATGTATTTTGCTACTATGTTATTTAGTCCTCACAGCGGCTGCTAGTTTATGAGTTAGCTTGTGGTCTCTCGGGACTGTAAGCACCTTGTGGCATCCATGGTATATTTTTGGGGTGTTACAATAGTAGATAATCAACTTAGAAATATAAATTGAATCAGTTGAAGAAGAACGTGAAAAAACTTGATTTAGTAAGTTTAGAGAAGAGATTGTTGTCATTGAAAGCTATTCCTTCTAAAATGACATGTCAGATCTAATAATTACGACTCTTTATTTTTCGTAGGAGTTGATGGCTCATACATAGAGATGATAAAACACATGTCCTTTCAAACAGTATTTTAAGATTGGTGAAGTATGCTAAAATAGTACTAACCTGAGAGATAGGACCAGGTCCCTTTCTTTCTTGAGTGAATTCTCAACTTATGTTTGTTTCAACTGATTTCTCCTAAAGTTGTCCCCCTGGGTTTATACCTACAAGGGTATGATATTAAGTTAGACAAACCTGCACTTACCTTATTAAGGATACCTGTCTTCTAAACATAGCCAATTTTGAGTGAAAGCATTGAATCACAAGATAGGTCAGGTTGATTAGATCTATCTTTCTTTAATCTATTATCTCTGCACACCCTTCTTATTGATCTTCTACTTAAGCTAAAATTAATTATTGGAACTTTTAATTATCATCATTCTTATCTGAATTCTTCAGCCTTTTGCCTCTCATTTTCAGTAACATCACCCCTCTTTCTTCATCCCACAGGATTCCATAGCTTTCTTATTCAAATAAGCCAAGGACTAGGTCCCTGAGAGAAATTTCTCATAGTAATACACCTTCATCTGAATTTCATTCAGAGACAACACAGTAAGACTTTCAAAAATTGAGCCTTGCCCATACATTATCATAGACAAATACTAACAGCAACCCTCTTTCTTAAAACCTGGACCATGACCAAAAGTTTGATTTGGGAACACACTTGAGTTTGAGTTCCCAGTAAGACGACAGTACTGTGATCAAATATTTCTTGGCCCATTAGGGTAGTGAATTCTTTCTCACCTTGTTCAGAGATTTGAACCCCTTCTGTAGTATACTTTCCTTCTGAACATATCTAAAAGCATTTATTCCAGCTCTTATCTCGCACTGAAAACTTTCATTAGTTTTCCTATCATTTTCACCATGAATATATATATAGGATTGAAGACCTTGTTTCTATAACCATTGATAGACTTTTCTTTCCACCTATTTGGTTGGAATTTTCCTTAGTAGACCAATCCTTTGCCATCAATAACACCCTGACTAATCAGATTAGAAAGGACCTGTGAAGAAGTAGTCCATTTAAGAGATTTTTTATGTTCTTCTCTTAGATGGATCAGGTCCCTTTCTAACTCTTTATTTTTGTGAAATGTAGATATAAGGTGTTTTTGAAAATCTTTCAATTTCTTTTCAAGATCAATTTGAAACTTCTCTTTTTCCCTTACCATCTATGTCACTCACCTTCTCTAGTTGGCCCATATAACTTGGATTTTTAGATTTTTATTTAGTGAACATTTCTTTATTTTTAGATGTTTGGAGAGTTAAGGAAATCAATTTGAATTCTTAATTCTCTACTTTCTCCTCTAGAGCAATTTTCTCAACATTTAATTCACATACAGAATCAATCAGCATACTAGAAATCTTCTTTATCTTTCTATCTAAATAGTTATCTGGGTTTTTTTTAATATCGATGAGTGTTATCTCATATTCTTCTTCATCATTTGTATTTTCCATGAAAGTAAATAGGGAACCATAGATAACTAGACTATCTTTCACAACTAGCATGGTCATATCTCCAGACTTCTTATCCTCATCTTATTCCATAGAGGAATCTCCTCATGGTGCCAGAGCTTGCTTTGCTGTATAATCAGTAGCATCCTTCCTTCTTGAATTATTAGGGATTTGGTCCTTGATTTTTCTTTTGTCAGCTGCAGCCTTGAGTTAATCCTAATGATCTATTTTATGCATGGGAATAGTCCTTGATGAAATACTCAGGACTTCCATATTTGTGATACTTCAACATTCTTCCTCTGCTTTGTAACTGACCACTCTTTTTTATGGATCTAACAATCCTACTTTCCAAATAGGCAACATCAGTGTCTTCATCATCAACTGGATCATATTTAGAAACCTTTAATGCCAGGGAATTTTCTCCTTTTACTTCCTTTATATCCAGCCCTTGCTGCTTCTTACGCTCATGAATCTTTAGATTTCCAATCAGTTCATCCATAATGAGGGTCTTCAAGTTCCTTGCTTTGGTTATGGAATCCATTTTTCTTTCCCAGGACTCAGGAAGAACACCCATAATTTTACTCACTTATTTGTACAAAGGAATCACTTTACCTAAGAAGTGAAGCTTATTTCTGATAGAATTGAACCTTGTATGCATTTCTTGGATTATTTCTCCTTCTTTCATGGTGAAGGTTTCATACTAAGTAATCATGTCCACTTTTGAATCCTTTACATCAGTGGTACCTTCATAAGTTGTCTTTGAGCAATCCCAGATTTCTTTAGCTATTTTACAAGCTAAAATCTTGTTGTATTCATCTAGTCCTATGCCACGGACAAGAAGTTTCTTTGATTTATAGCTTTTATCAATTCCTTTCCCGTCTTCATCATTAAACTCCCTCCTACTTTTGATGACCATTCTTATAATATCTTCTTCTTTGACTTCTTTTACAGGAATTTGAGGACCATCAAGAATAATGTCCATGTAATGCCCCATATGTTTCTAGTTCATCTCAGCCCTTAGTAATGCACCTAAAGCACTTAGAACCTAAAAATAGAGCTAAGTGTTGAGGGGTTTAGTCACTTTTGACTCTCTTTTAAACCGCGAGGATTTTTTTAAGTTGACCTTTCAGGCCCCGAGATGATGGTTTTGGAGTTGAATTATATTCAAGGTGTAAGTAGTACGTCTTGGGTAAGTTTTGGATTTTTTGGACAAGGTTTGGATTGTATTGGGATTCACAAAATAGTAGCTCACCGTGATTAGGCTGTGTCACGGTGAGTATAGCGGTGAGGGAGTCACCGCATCGCGGTGAAGGATGAAAAAACAATTGTTATTTCCAGAGAGCTACCGTGATAGCACCATATCATGATAGATTCACAATGAGGGGCTCACCGCATCGTGGTAATGCCCAAATCAGCATTTGTTAAAAACCAGTGAGTCACCACAATTCCACCGCATCATGGTGGGTATTGCGATGACTCACTCACTGTGTCATGGTGAAGCCTCTATCGGTACTCTAGCTCTGAACTTAGACTTTCAAGGACAATTTAGTATTTTTCCCAAGCCCCTAGTCGTGGAAAACAAAAGATTTAGTTTATTTGGAGAAACATATACTCATTATTCATCAATTTTCTCTCCAAGGAAACCCTGGAGTTATAATTTCAAATTTCAGGAAAACCTAAATTCCATTATTCTTTTTCTAAAATAGCTCAAAATTCAAGGTTCCCAATTCAAGATCTTTAAGAAAAAAAATCTTTAAGAGTACAAATAGGAATCCAAAGTCAAGTTTCTTCATCTATTAAGGTATGTGAGGTTATGAACAAGGGTTATCCTTTCACCCTTGTTCCCAAAACTAGCTTTTAATAATGCTTTTACATAAATTTACAGGAATTTCAATTTAGGGTTCAGACCCAGTGATCATTATTTGAATATTATGATATTACAAGTGACTTGAATAATGAATTGAATCTCTATTATTATATCTCCATATGTTGGGCTTGTTTTAAATATATTAAGAATTTAAATTGCATAGTCTTGACTAGAATTGTTAAAGAAATTTCAAGATCATATTTATCAAGCATGAACATGGTGATGATTCAACACGAGTTAAAGCATGGGTATTAAGCCCTAGTTTGAATATTCATATTCCAATAAAATTATGTTTTAAGCATCCTATGATTAGCTTATATTCATCTTTTGAATCAAGATTTAATCTTTTGATCCTCAGCGAAGATATGGAATCTACTTTACAATTTTATTACAGTTTACAGAAAACAGATTAGTTTTGATTATAGTTTAAAATAGAAAGAGGCATAATTGATTTTCATTATAAACCCTTGTGCTAGTTCTTAAAGTGGATTTCCTACAGCATGAGCATACAGATTAAAGGGAGTAGTATTTAGCACCGAGCGGGAAGTGTGGGTTTAGTGCATCCAACTTCTCCAGAACTATGAGCCAATATAGGTATAGATTCAGATTATTCCCCTTTCTATATGGATGATAGTTACAGATGTGATCACTTAGCTCAGGTTATACTCCCTGGTAAAAGTATGACACCTCTCCCCAACATAAGGTTTTAGCCTTAGGAGAACTACACGTTGGACTACATGATAGCTCACATAGTTTATGTCGGTTAGAAGGACCTCCCTAAAGCCTACATAAAAGTGGAATCCTAACAGAAAAGCTTTTAGAAACTAAGTGTAAAGGCTCACAATTTATTTTAGATATTGCTTTACATAAGACAATAGCTATAAGATTTCAGCTTTCAGTTTACAAATATAAAAGTGAGTCTTTTCTACACGTAGGCCGCATAATTTAAGGATAGAATACAAGTACAACTCTTAGAACTAAGTGTTATGACTTACAAGTTTTATACAACATGCTTTACTACTTATGATTTAAGAAATTTAGCCTTTGGTTATTCAAGCCAATGTGAGTCATCTATACTTAGTATGCATTTTTTTTACAAGTTTATATAAGCATTGAGATATTATTTTACTTATGTATTCACCCCCACATGCTCAGTATATTTTAGAAGTACTGATCCACATATATGTCTATGTGCTACATTGTTTAATAATGTAGGTTCAGGTGCTCAGTTTCAGCAGCATGAGTGATTTCGAGCATTTCCATCTACACCCCGATAGTTGGTGAGTCCTCATAGTTCGAGAACCTAGTTATTCAGTTTTCCATCTTATTTAAGTTATTGATTCAGTATTTTTAGTCAGTTTGAGTCGGCTGGGGATTTGTCCCAATGACTCTCTAGTTGTTAATAGTAGAGGCTTGTCAGACTACTAGTCATAATTCAGATTTCTAGTGTTTACTGTCTAGACTTTTAAGTCAACTATTCTCAGATATTATGTTAAGTTAATTCCAATTTAGATCAAATAGAATTCAATATTTCAGCTTGATTATATGTTTATATTTCTCTATTATGAGTTTTAGATTTTGTAGAAGGCTTATAGGGTTAGCTTGAGACTACTCATGGTCTTGAGCACCGTGTGACATCTTGGGACCTATTTTTGGGGTGTTAGAGTCCATAAGCTCACTGTTCTCAGCCATAATGAAGTCAAACATCCTTGTTTTCCACCACCTATTGTACTATCCACTAAATCTAAGTGGCTTAATGGTAGATCTCCATTCTTCCAGGTTAGATGGAGCAGCCATGCTTGCTAAGACACTCTAGGTGTGAACCTTTTAGAGTGACCTCACTCTGATACCAATTTTTAGAACACTTGGGAGTTGCACCACACAGTGTGGGACCAGGTCCCTCAAAGTCAAACAAAGTCAATCAAATAATAAAGTTTAGGAAAATTAAGTAAAGTGCAGAAAAGAAATAACACATAAGATTTAGCGTGAAAACCTCCTTGCTCAAGGGATGAAAAACTACGGCTTACCCTCATAAGAATTAATAAAATCCACTATAATCAACCTCTTGATTACAAACTCAATTTTAGCCTAACTCTAGGCTTCTTTCACTTGTAATAACTCTTGTATAAGCTCATCTTGGCAAATATTCCAAGGACCCTCTAAATTGATTAACTTTAATCACTAGAAAACTTAGGAAACTCTACCTAAGCACTCTTGAGTAACTACAAAGCAAGAAATTACTTTTATAGTTTGAGTAATTCTTTTACAAATCAAAACTCAAGAACACTCACTCAATCTTTAAGCATACTACAAAGTTAAGAACATGAGCATTCTTAAGCAATCTTGAAATAGAGTTTTTCCTGCCTCTCTTCACTTCTTAGATTTTTAAAAAACTATTTGATAAAGACGCATCTCTTTTTATTTATAGATGAGTGATGATTAGGGTTGAAATATCATTGGACCAGTTGTCCTACTCAGTAAAAGCATCACTTGCAAGTTTATTACATAAGAGGATAAAATTGTGCAGTCACGTATGCCAGTTGTACTATTCCATGAACATCTAGGGACCTGGTCCCTTGCAATTTGCTTCTCATCATCAAAATAATATAAAGCAATAGATGTGCTTTTATTTCCTGCATTTACCTTTTTTATTTATGTGTATTAGGGTTTTTGTACCCATCAATAATTATATGTCTTGATGAGTTCATATTGGTTGTTGTGTTCCTTTTTATTGAATTCATGATTACATGACTACCCTCATGAATTGTTTCTTTTAGTAATGGATGAAGTTGATTTGAGTTGACATTTTTCCCGATGGGTGCAGCATTTGGGTTCGAGTCCCATTTACCTTGGTATATTATCTTTATTATTGCCCTTGAGTGGTACTTACTGTTAATTTTTATTTTGGTACCGCCTACTCATTATATTGATGTTATATTATTGTTGTTGTTGTTGTCATTGGTTGATGTTATTAGTCCTCACTGGGTAGCTATTTATATTAGTATTATCTAGTTAGAATTCCAGTCCTCATAGGTTTTATTCATTAGCTCAAGCAACTATAGACTGATTGGATAATTTTTTTATATAGCGAGATGAGGTTGGTTTTTTTTCTTTTTGTTGGCTACGCTAGATTGATTGTGAAGTGGACTATGGTATTAAAGGTTAAGTTAACCTTTTGTGGCTCTGTTATGATTCTAGGTTGGCAATTTGATTATATTGCCCGTTCTTGAGTTTGGGATTATTAGACTTCCATCTTAGATTGTGAAGGTTTTTGCATTTGATATCCTTCTTTGTATAGCTCTTTTTTTAGATTGACCAATTTAGCATTTGTTATTTTCTTGTGGCTATTTCATCAACTGATAGTGGTTTGATATAAATATCAAGATGTCCTGCATTCAACTCTTAGATTTGTTGGATTCGTCTTCTTATGAGGGTTTGCTTTTGGGGCTAATATGGAGATTGGATGCTCTTTTTTTATCATGATGTGGCTCTTGTCTAAAGTGGAGTTAGAGAGTTAAAGGCAGATGGTCTTTCTTGTGATTGCTTCTTGATTTGGAAAATTGGAAATACTTTATCTTGAATTGTTGGTTCATTTTCCAATAGTGGTCTTGACCTTGACATAGTGGTCAGGTTTAGTACTTTCTTCCTCAAAGTGGTAATTCATGGTTTGTTTGAGTTATGATTATCCTACTTTGGCGGATTTAGGAAATCCCTATATCAGAGTTTGTTTGGCCTAATAAGATTTGGTGGAGTGCTCCTCCTTGATGATATTATCCTATGAGTACTCTTTGCCAAGATGGAGTATTAGACTGGTTAATTTCCAACTAAAGTTGTATTTCTCTGAGTTGCCAAATTTTTTGCTATTACTAGAGTGATTGCAACCTTGGGGAGTTCTTGAGTATGCTTTGATAGTTTATGCCCTCCAGTAGATATGGAATTGATTTCTTGTGTTTTCAGCTGATGAATCATCCTCTATTATGATTTTATTCTATAGCTATATTTTGATTTTGGCTCAATATGATTTAGCTTAGATATGTCAGATTTGGATACTAAGGTCGTAGTTGACATTTATATAGACCTATCAGCTCAATTTTTTTGAGGTGGCATATTGGAATGATAGTTTGCTAGTTGTGATAGATTTGGAGTATGAATGCTTACTTGTCTTCAGGTTTGGTTTGGGTATTTGAGATGTACCGATTCATCCTTAGTGTTGAGATTTTAGCTTTAAGCGTAGAGCTTGAGTGCAGCCTTTATTTTAGATTTACCTCAGTTTGGATTTCATCTGTAGGCTGGTAGAGCCTACTTCGTATTACCTATTTGGTTTTCTTGACTTTGGTTGGATTATAGTTGATAGGTGTTTAGATGATAGCCCATGGACCCGGTATTGGTTCCTTCAGATTTGACCTCAAGTCTTTAATTTTCTTTGAGATTATCATAAGATATACTCAGTGGGAGTAGCTTGGCTTCACTTTATGTTGATGGGACATCCTAGAATGGATCGCTCAGTGGTAAGTAGTTGTGCCTTGGACTCCTGGATTTTATTTTGAATGATTATTCAAACTACTTGCAGCATCAGCTTAGATTGCAGCCCTTGGATATTTATGTCGTGTGTCCAGGTAGCTCCGTAGGGGCTTATTTTTATGTTTTTCATATGGACTTTCAGTAAATCATTTTTGGTCCTTTGAGTTTTTTGTGATAAGATTGCATGGGCAAGACTAAGGTTATTTTCCTCATGGTTTGCGGTAGATAGAAGGTGTGGAATGGTAAAGAAAGGTTATATTTGGATTGGAGTCGGTTGTATGACTCATGCCTTGGTTTGATTTTGGCTTGTATAAGCCTTTATTGGATTGTATGGGTATCGAGATGGTATCAGTATGTTGAGGTTTAAATTTGCATGCATCAACCTTCTTCAGATTGGTTGGAGATAAGTTGGTGGTGGTGGTTGACTTTTGGCTATTTGAAAGTAAAGTGAAAGAGCTAGTTAAAAAAGAGATACCTATAGCAAAACCCCTTGGAAGTTTTCTCTCCTCTTAGAGGTTATCTGGAAAGTGATTCTCTGAGCATATGGGCCTAATATCTCATCATTTTGAGCTTTTTATATCTTTCTATCCATTGGCTTACGCAGCCCAAATCCTTTTAGTAGTGGATATTATAATGACCCTCCAGGTCATTACTTTGATTTGCATGCATTTTTGGCATTTTAAGATTTCCCACAGTAGCTACAAGTCATGTACGACTTGTCAAAACTATTGGTTAGGTGATCGGATAGTTTGTTTGGTTTTAGGCTCATTTTCCTATTTTAGAGATTTTACTATTTAGGATTATTTTCTCAGACCAAAACTCCTAGTAGATGACCTCGGATGAGAATTTCTACAGCGTCATTAGCTCTGGAATGTTGATTTTAGACTTGGTGGACTCTTAGTTTAGGTCCGACGGAACTCGGCCTCATTTTTACCTATTGGTCAAAAAGTTAAGAAATTAGAAATTAGGTGTATAACCCACATTTTATCAAAATGACCTCAGATGGAAATTTTTACTACATCATTAAGTCTTTAACATTGAATTTTAAAGTGTTACATAGTTCATTTGCATATATGGGATTCCGAATAAATCTCACGGGTTGGCAGAGACTTGGAATTTTCTAAGTCTCAGTTGTGATCTGGTGCTATCACGATCACGGGCCTTGGATCGCGATCATGTTCTAGCAGCACCAGTAAGTATCGTGATAATAACACTTTACATCATAAAGGTGACTACCTTTCCAGTCAGCCAGACCCACAATCACGGAGGTAAATGTCACGATCTCAACTTCTGAATCTGAGACCCTATAACGCGATAGCAATTGTCGAGTTGCGATAACTATTATCGAGTTACGATAGTGACTCTCGAGCACCTAGTGTGGGTATAAATACCCCTCTCAACCCATTTTTTGTCATTTTCTCATACATTTCCAAAAGAACTAAACCCTGGAAGTTGAGAGAGTTTGGGATTGATACTTGTAGATGATTTAAGAAGCTTGGTTATTGATTATTTCATGATTTCCCTTCTAATTCATGGTAAGATTCCTTTGATTTCTTGATAAATTCTTAGAAATTAGGTCTTTGATTTCTTAAAATTTAAGGGTTGATTTGAGACCTGATTTGTGCTCCATTTGTGCACAAATTTTGAACACAATTTATTTGTCCTTCGAGGGACCTCGTGATGGGTTTAATTTTAGATTCTGTTTATGGACCCCATGGGCCTTTTCTTGACCAAAAATTTGACTCGACCCATTATATGGCAATAAGGGTCTAATATGACTCTTAATGATGCCTAAATTATGATTTTAATATTGTAGCAAAATTTTAGGATCGTGGAGTAAAGATGAAAGTTTGGTGAACAATTCATGGATTTACGACAGCATTGAGGTAGGCTACTATCTATTTTTCTTTATAAGATAATGTGTTTTGTATATTGCATATAAATGTGAATGTAATATTGATTATGGGTAGAACATCGTGACTTAGTCTTGATTATTGACGTTTGGGAATTAGATAGGTGAATTGACCTCTAAGGTGAAATGCTTATGACACTTTAGGATCCTATTATTTTCTTCATAGTTTGAGCTAATTTGTAGAATTATTATGCTATTATGTAGATTTGGGATGTAACTTAAGTGTTGGAAGCATGATTTGTATGAATATCCTTATGTGGACTATTTAGCAACCTTGAAACCATAATTTACGTGGTGGACTTAATTGCTCATGTTCTAGGTAGAATTCCTATCTTAGGACTAATTATGACTTATGTACCATCTGGAAGTCAACTTAGATACCTTATCCTAGTCTGAGGAAGTGGGTTCCTCTGGCCCCTCTTAGGCCAAGAATTGTGTTAGCCATTGTGGACTTATTTACGCATGTTAGACATAGTTAAGACTATTGAGCCTTTAGTACAAGATTACTTTGTGACTTGGTGAATAATGATGGTTTTTCCCAGATTATGATTAATGGCTTGTTGTTATGATATGGCTTTTGGATCTGATTTATATTATGGTCTATCGACACGCTTAATGATACAGGTATAGATGCAGATGTGATTTATGGCCTATAGATAAGATATGCCTCATAGATATGATTTATACCCTCTAGATAAAATATGCCTCATACATATGATTTATAGCCTCTAGATAAAGTATACCTCAAAGATATGATTTACAGCCTCTAGATATTATATGCCTTATGGATATAATATGGCTTATAGATATGATATGCTTTATGGATATGATATGGCTTATAGATATGATATTCCTCATAGATATGATATGGCTTATAAATATACGATCGCTTACGGATATCGATATGGGTTTTGGATATGTATGTAGGCCTAGGGCCATGATTATAATGAGGTAATTATTTCGAACACATGAATGGGCCTAAGGTCGTGTTATGATATTGGTTGGACATCTATGGAGTGTTTATCCTCGTAAAGGATGTGGCTGTAGTTTATAGTTATATTGATGATTATGTTTCCATTATTTGAATATTGGTAAGGGAATGCATAGATTCAGTACATTCATGATCATTAAATATATAAATGATACTATTCCAACTAAAATGAGATTTTATTACTATTTTTCCTAAAAAGGGGTTAAAGCCCACTTTTCACCTTAAAAACAGAGTTCTTCATAACAATAATTACACTATCTTAATGAATAACCTACGTGTAAGGAGATTTGGAAATGATGTTTTAAAGATTTGACCGAGACAGATTCCAATCTATGATTCCAATACTATAATTTACTTCTGTCGTGAGAAATCTCGACCCTTTCTATACTACTATAATGATTTAGTGAAACACGCCAGATCTATGGCCCTTGAAAATTTCTTAAGCTTTGAGGTCACTACCCTGGTTATAACTAGACCGCCTGAGTCATAAGGTATCTTGATGAGTCATTGGGATAATTTGTAACCAAACCAGTAAGTTTGTGGCTTGATTATGCTCTAAGTATGAGTGGCTAACTAAGAGTCGTAAGGATATGTTACGATTTGTAAGATGTAATCATAGGGTGTCCAGTGTAAGTCTTAATTTAGGTTCTATGTTGACTACAACTGGACCCTGCGAGTCGTGGCTCTCATTAAATTTGGTTGGTATAGTCGTAAGGACAACAGTATAAGGTACCGTGGTAGTACTTCCTTGGTTATGACTTCTGGGGACGAGTCGTAAGGAGTGGCTATGAGTCAAGGGTTAACTCATAATCAAAGGCGCTACTTTTTTAGTTTTTAAGTTGAGAGTACTCTAGACATTTCCCACTCTAATCCCTTTGACCCCACGACTCAAAGCCTTTCTTGGGGCTTCATTATCACATTATTCCTAATAAAACACTCCCAAATTCTCTCTCAAACTCTTTGTTCAAGTTAAGGCTTGGGTTCTAAAGGTGCCTTTTTTTCCAAATTTTTTGGCATTTCAGGAATGTTGCTTTTCTTTCATTATAAATCTTTTAAAAGGATGTCATTTAAACTATTGTTCATGAGATATTGATTTGGGTTTTGAACTATGGGTTGAGGGCTTTTAATATAAATTTTTTAAATGTTTTTCCATGATATCTATGAAACTATTATGCTTGAATTGATGGTTGGTAAATGCATAGGAGTGCATAGGAATGGTGGATAGAAATAGGGGTACAAAGGAAAACCCAAACTAATTGGTTTTATATGAAAATTGGTACAACCTCAACCCACTTGCATAATTAATTTTGGCTTATGCATTATTACTTGGTTTGGTTTATTTCTTGAAACTAATGCATAGCATAAATGATTAATTGGTTAAGGATGGTTTTGAAAACCTTGTGTGGTACGCGGGAATCCACTAAGTGATTTTAATAATGGAGTCTGCAGGGTACATGGGAATCCCCTAGATGTTGGCTAATGAAATTTCTTCAATGCTGTGGTTGCTATGATAATACCACTTAATAATGCCTTAATGTTTGACTCCTGAAATTAGTGGTTGGATTATGTGTTACATGTTTTAATTAGGCTATAATAGGAGTTGTGTTAGCTAGCCGTGAAGGTGTGAGTCTGAAGGACTGATATTAGAAACTCTTGTTTACTGACATGATGGTAGTTATTGATGACCAGGTACTTGTGGGGTACAAGGAAATCCCCCGTGTATATTTGTATATATGTATTATGCAGGGCGAAGGTATAAGAAAATCCCTGGTCATCTATGATATCTCAAGTTAGTGCGGCTAACACGCACTGGGCCCGTTCAGGGGTAACATTGGACCCATATAGCCCGTGGGTGGATTTGTGATGGTAAATCTTCACAAAATCAAGTAAAAGTTGAAAAGTTGTAAAGTTCATTCTAAGCTCATTGCCTATCCCAACATTAGATATATGTATATACATGGATGTGCATGGATGTGTACATATGTTTTGGCTTGACTTGGTTTGAATTGATCACATTATTTTATCCTTATCCTTGAGTTGCATGATAGTATTTACCCTGCTAACTATCTTCAAATATTATATCCCCACGCTATGCAAAAACTGGCATACTTCTACCTCTCATGAACTTTGACTACGATTCAAGATCAGCTCGTGAGTCAAACTGAAGTGGTGAGCTTCTATACTTTGGAAGGCCCCATTTAATTCTATGGATTTTTTTATATATTTAATATTTCTTTTGGTTTTGGTTTTTCCTATGGTCGGGGGTATGTTCCGACTAGATATTCTTTAGTTTCAATTAGAGGCTTTATCGGACTACTATGGACACGGGCGGTGTCGATGTTGGTATAGGTATATGTATCGGTATTGGTTTGTTATTTGGTGGTTATTGGTTGGTTTTTATCATAATCTTATCATAATGTCTTTAAATTGATATTCTCTTATCTTGCCATATGTTTGAAATTCATCCGACATAGGGTGAAAGGAGGTCAATGATTGGGCATTGGGGGTGGTTTCTTATCCTGGTTGAACTTGAGATACCCGACATGGCCAAGCCATGGTTTGGGTTATTTTATATTGGTATCAGAGCGCTAGGTTAATGTTCAATTTGGTGTACATAAATCCGTATCAAGTAGAGTCTCTTTTATAGGTGTGTGGCGTGCCACACTTATAAAGGAGAGTTTATGAGGCATTTAGGAATGTTTCCCTTTCTTGTTAACTTAATTCGAGCTGTAGAGTCTAAGGTCTTGAATTTTTCTGATTCCCATTTGTTCACCTTTTAGATCATGCCTGTAAAAAGATCAGACGTCTGTGGGAACTCTTCTGTCCAATATAAGGACAATGTGGACCAAACTTATCCTACACTAGAAGTTCAGACCTGGTCTAGGGTCATTGCTTCTAATTTCCCTGATGGAGCTCCATTAGTTCCTTATGTTCCTCCTCAGAAACCTCGAGCGGGTGTGTCTAATACATAGTTTCACCAATCAATTAACTTACTTACCTATTTGGTATCCTCCCAGACTGAGTGGGTAGCTTCGGTTACTCCATCCTCTAAGGCCACTGGGTTGGCCAATTTATGAGATTGAGTCCTCCTACTTTCACTAGTTCTAAAGTTGAGGAAGATCCTTAATACTTCATTGATAAGATGGAAAAAATCTTTCGTGTGATGCATTCTACTAATGTAGAGGGCGTGGAGTTTGCCATTTACCAACTAAAAGATATGGTATACCAATGGTACGAGGGATGGGACCAGTCTAGGGGCGATGATGTTGAGTCCTCTTTATGGGATGATTTCTTTAGTGCTTTTCCGGGCCACTTCTTTCCCTAAGAGTTGATAAAGGCAAAGTCGGAAGAGTTTGTTAACCTGAAGCAAGGCAAGATGTCAGTCAAGGAGTATGCATTGAAGTTTTATCAGTTGTCTCGGTTTGCTCCAAAATTGGTGTCTAGCATGAGGAATAGAATGAGGAAGTTTTCTTTTGATTTGTCCCGAGACTTGATTCTGGAGAGTAAGGCTTCCTTGTTCGATAAAGATATAGATATTTCACAGTTTGTGGTTTATATGCAGTAAGTCAAAGAAGAGAAGAAGAAGAAGAAGAAGAAGAAGGCAGAATTTGAGGAGAGATAGAGTAAGAAGTTTTGCTATTCGATCAGGGTAGAGGCAGCAAGGTGATAGAAATAGTAGAAAGTGGTCTAAAAAGTAAGGGAATTCTAGTTCCTACTCTATGGATAGTTCTCCTAATCCAAAGCCATTAGGTGATCGTCGTTCTCAGCATGATAGTGGATATAGGGCACAGAGTGCCTAACCTCAGGCTGAGGGCCTCAGTTTGCTCTATTATATCCACCCTAAAGGTTTTATTATCAGTTTTATCATGGATTTTGTGATGAGAAAAGGGATAGGTATTTCAAATATGGTTAGCCAGGGCATATGCTGAGGAACTGTCCCGTGGGTAAGGTGGCTTCTGGAGTTAACAAGGTTTTTGTTTCCTCCTTATCATTTCCTACACTATAATGTACCCCATCTGGCTCCGGCACTGGTCGAAACCATCTCTATGCTCTTACTACTCAGCAAGAGTCTGAGGCATCTCCTAATATTGTTACTGGTACATTAAAACTCTTTTCCCGTGATGTGTATGATTTACTTAATCCAAGGTCCAGACTTTCTTAGGTGGCCCCATTTATGGCTTTGCATTTTGGTTTTGGTCCCCGAGTGTATTATGGACCCCTTTTTCTATTTCTATCCCGATAGGTGACTCTGTAGTGGCTAGAAGAGTCTGTAGGGGTTATGTGGTGTTGGTTGGTGGTAGAGAAACTCTGGTATATTTGATAGAGTTAGACTTGGTGGATTTTGATGTCATATTTGTGATGGATTGGTTGCCCTCGTGCTATGCCTTTTTAAACTGTCGAACCCATAAGGTCGTGTTTAAATTCCCTAATAAGCCGTTCATTGAGCGGGAAAGGGGTTCTCTAGTGCCTAAGGGATGGTTTATATCATAATTTAGAGCCCAAAATTAATTTCCAAGGAGTGTCTTTACCACTTAGTATAGGTTAAAGATTCTAACTCAGAAATTCCTTTATTACATTTTGTTCCCATGGTTAATGAATTCTCTGAGGTCTTTTTTGATGATCTTTATGTTGTCCCTCCTGATAGGGAGATTGATTTTTGGATTGATCTTATTTCGGACACTCGTTTAACCTCTATTCCCCTGTATAAAATGGATCCAGCAGAGTTAAAAGAGCTTAAGGGCCAGCTAAAGGACCTTCTAGATAGGGGATTCATATATCCTAGCATGTCCCCATAGGGTGCACCGGTATTGTTTGTGCGTAAGAATGATGGTTCCCTTTAAATATGTATTGACTACTGGCAGTTGAATAAGCTGACAATAAAGAATAAGTACCCTTTTCCAAAGATAGATGATTTGTTCAATCAGTTATAGGGTGCTAAGTTTTTCTCTATGATTGATCTTCGGTCCGAGTATCATCAGTTAAAGATTAGGGAGGCGTATATTCCTAAGACTACCTTCAGAACTCGGTATGGTCATTTTGAATTATTGGTGATGTCTTTTGGCTTGACTAATGCCATAGCGGCATTTATGGACTTGATGAATAGTTCTTCCATCATTTATGTCTTTGTTCATTATTGTGTTTATAGATGATATTCTGATATATTCCAAAAGTAAGGTGGATTATATGATTACCTCCGTATTACGTTGTCGACCTTAAAAGATCAGCGGTTGAATGCTAAGTTCTCTAAGTGTGAGTTCTGGTTGAAAGTTGTTACTTTTTTAAGTCATGTCATTTCTAGTGAAAGGATCATAGTGGATCCACAGAAAATTACAATAGTTAAGAAGTTGCCTAGGCCCATAACTCCAATTGATATTCAGAGATTCTTGGGTTTAGCCTGTTACTATAGAAGGTTTTTGGAGAGTTTCTCAACTATAGTTGCCCCATTGACTAATTTGACCCAGAAAAAGGTAAAGTTATTGTGGTTTGATGCTTGTAAGGGTAGTTTCGAGAAGCTAAAAGAAAAGTTAACTTCAACTCCAGTTTTGACTCTGCTTGAAGGCAATGATGGATTTGTAATTTATTGTGATGCTTCCCGTATGGGACTTGGTTGTGTGTTGATGTAGCATAGTATAGTAGTGGCATATGTTTCTAGGCAGTTGAAAGTGCATAAGAAGAATTATATGACTCATGACTTGGAGTTGTTGGCTATGGTGTTCCCATTGAAGATTTGTTGTCACTATTTGTATGAAGTCCATGTAGATATCTTTTCTGATCATAAAAGCCTGCAATATATGTTTACCCAGAAGAAGTTGAATCTCATGCAAAGAAGATGGTTTGAGTTGCTGAAAGACTACGACATAAGTCTCCATTACCACCCAGGTAAATCTAATATGGTTGTTGATTCTTTTAGCAGGTTATCTATGGGGAGTCCAGCTCAGGTACAGGCGAAAGATATTCACAGTTTGGCCAACCTTGGAGTTTGTCTCTTGGACTCTGAGGATGGTGGCGTGTTTGTGCAAGAGGTGGTGAATTCATCCTTTGCTACTTAAATAAATGAGAAGCAGGCACTGTATCATGTCTTAATAAAGATTAAGGGGAATGTGGGATAGCAAAAAGTTATATCTTTTGAGATTGGTGGTGATGGTATCTTGAGGTATCAAGGATGGTTATGTGTTCTCAACATAGATGGATTCTGAGAGAGGATCTTGGCTGAGACTCATGAATTATGTTATACTATTTATCCTGGTTCGAAAAAGATGTATCATAATATTAAGGAGATTTATTGGTAGAATAATATAAAGCGAGATGTGGCTAGTTTTGTATCCGAATGTAAGGTGTGTCAATAAGTGAAGGTTGAGCACTTGAGTCCCAGAGGAATCAATCAAGAGATTGAGCTATCTATATAGAAGTGGGAGATAATTAATATGGATGTCTTTACAATCTTACTCAGTCTCAAAATTAGTTTGACTCAATTTGGGTCATCGTGGATAGGATGACTAAGTCTGGTCACTTTTTGCTAGTGAGGACTAATTATTCGACTGAGGACTATGATAAGCTGTTCCTCTAAAAGATTATGAAATTGCATGGGTTTATATTTCTATCATGTCATACCATGGTACTCAAATATCATAATATTTTTGGCATTTATTTTAGAGAGGTTTAGGAACTAACGTGAGCCTTAGTACTTCTTTCCACCCGCAGTCGGATGGGCAAGCAAAAAAGACTATTCAGATGTTGGAATATATGCTTTGAGCTTGTGTGATTGACTATGGTGGTAGTTGGGTTGAACATTTGCCTCTTATAGAGTTTGTGTATAATAATAGCTACCACTCTAGTATTAGAATGGCTCCGTTTGAGGCGTTGTATGGTAGGAAGTGTAGATCTTATATCGGGTGGTTTAAAGTTGGTAAGGATGAGATGTTTGGCCCAGATTTTGTTTACCAAGTGATGGAGAAGGTGAAGTTTATTTGGGATAGACTTAAAGCTACCCAAAGTCACCAAAAGTCCTACATAGATGTGAGGTGTAGGGAGTTAGAGTTTGAGACTGGCGATTAGGTGTTCTTAAGGGTATCTCCCATGCAAGATTAATGTTGTTTGGGAAGAAGGAAAAGCTTAGTCCCCAGGATGTCAATCTATATTTGGTCTTAAAGAGAGTCGGTAGTGTTGCATATGATTTGGATTCTCCTCCTAGTTTGAGTTCCATTCATCTGGTATTTCATGTGTCAATAATGAGAAAGTGTGCGCGTGATCCATCGTTGATTGTGCCTATAAAGGTTATTGGTATTTCATATTCCCTATCTTATGAGGAAGTCCCTAGTGAAATATTGGATCGGCATGCTTGTCATTTTCAAATAAAAGACATAGTTTTGGTAAAGTTTTAATGAAAGAACCACAAGGTTAAAGAGGCTACTTGGGAAGTCGAAGAGGACATGAGGTCCAAGTATCCATTCTTCTTCTCCGCTTCGGATAATCGCGCCTAAGGTATGTGTTATTCTTAACATCTTTGCTTTCCAACTTTGTTAAAGGTAAGTGTAGAGGTACATGGAGTCCAATCATGCTATCAATTTCCTTGACCCATCATTCGAGGATGAATGATCCAAGTAAGGGAGAATTAAAACACCTCAGATCTTTGTACCTTGAAAATTCCTGGAGCTTTGAGGTCACTGCCCTGGTAACAACTGGATCACCTGAGTTGTAAGGTGTCCTGACGAGTTATTCGGATAAGTCATAACCAAACCAGTAAGTTTTTTAGCTTGATTATGCTTAGAATAGGAGTGGCTCACTAAGATCCATAAGGATATGTTACGAGTCATAAGGTCTAATTGTAGGTTGTCCAGTTTAAGTCTCAATTTCGGTTCCATATTGACTACAACTAGACCATAAGAGTCATAGGGTCTTGTTACAGGTTGGTTGGTTTAGTTATAAGGATAACAGTATAGGGTGCCTTGGTGGTACTGCCTTGGTTACGACTCGGGGTAATGAGCCGCAAGGAGTGGCTACGAGTCAAGGGTCGACTCAAAATCAAAGGCGACACTTTTTCAGTTTTTAAGTTGATGGCACTCTGGACATTTCCCACCCTAATCCTTGGACCCCACGACTTAAATTCTTCCTTGGGGCTTTATTATCACATCATTCCCAATAAAACACTCCCAAATTCTCTCTCAAACTCCCTATTCAAGTTAAGGCTAGGGATTTAAAGAATGTGGTCATCTAGGGTTCTAAGGGTGCCTTGTTTCCCAAATTTCTTGGTATTTCAGACATGTTACTCTTCCCTTATTGTCAATTTTGTAAATCATGTGATTTAGAGTATTGTTCATGAGATATTGATGTTGGGTTTTGAACTATGGGTTGAGGGTTTTTAATATAAATTGTTTAAATGGTTTTTCATGATATCTATGAAACTATTGTGCTTAAATTAAACGTTGGTAAATGCATTAGAGTACATGGGAATGGTGGGTGGAAATAGGGGTACAAAGGAATCCCCAAATTAATTGGTTTGGTATGGATATTGGTACAACCATAACCCACTTGCATAATTGATTTGGGTTTTTGCATTATTACTTAGTTTGGTTTGTTTCTTGATAGTAATGCATAGCATAAATGGTTTATTGGTTAAGGATTATTTTTAAAACCATGTGGGGTATGTGGGAATCCCTAAATGATTGTTTTAGACACGTAATTTTGTCCCTCCCGAAGCCCAATTCATCCATTTTTCACGCCACATTGTCATAAACCGTCACCCCTGTGATTATAGCCCACAAAAATACAAAAATAATAAAATTTCAATAAATCACAAATATTACCTTATCCTAACAAACCTTATCTCAACCAACTCACACCCCTCACCCACCTTACCACCCCTACCTCCATCTCACCCGATACCCCTATCTTTTAACCCTCTATATTTCTTTTCCACAAAGAAAGAAGGACATATAGACAGTAATAGAAAGGGAATAGGGGGGACCCTCTCCATTTTCCCAATATTCCATTCTCTTATTGATTCAACACACACGGCTCCATATATAGAGATGCACACACAGAAGTTAGATGAGGGTTAATTCTCTCTTTTTCACGTACCAAAATAGAGGGACCTCACCATTGTTTTTCATTTTTTATATACACTCAGCAAAACTCACCATACTCTCACATATATGCCACTCTAATTCACCATATATGCACACCTTACAACAAACACACAGGAAAATGCACCACACATAGCCATTGAGAATACCGACATACCCATCATAGATGGAAGATAGAGAAAATGAGAGAAAGAGTAGAGAAAAACAGAGAGTAGATCGGAGAAAGAAAACACTGGCGAGAGAGTAAGACCCTTCCATCAGTTTCTCATGGGAAATACTATACCCACTGGCCAAAACTCCATTAACGAATCAGCTCCGACCAATTGTGGAGTTCGGTTTTGGTTCAAAAATTGAGTCAGTCGAAGTTGCCATCATTTTGCAAAGCCCCAATTCAATAGTTTAATTCGACATCTACAAGTTAGATTGGAGGTTTGGGATTGGGGTACTATTTGTCTCTATTGATTCATCTTCATCTACTTTGAGGTTGAATTCAATATCGAGTTGGATTTTGTTTTGTGTTGAGGTTCGAATAGAGGTTCTTTGGGAGCGGTTCTATTTTTGATATATCGAAATCGATAATTGAGGTTCAATTCTATTCTTTTCCTCTTTTATTTCATTATTTATTATATTTGATGTGTTGGATTAAATATCATGTGTTGGTCAATCTCCTTTGGTGATGAATAATTATTTGTGTGGATGAGTAGTTGATTTACTTGATTGGTGGATTGCATAATTGAATTAGTTTAATCATGTTGAGATTGGAGTTGGGGTTGGATGGTAGGAATTGATAAAAAATAAATATTGTTTAGTCCTGATTTATTATTGTTGGTTATTTTTGGAGCAAATATGAATGTTAAACATGATAGTATCATGATTAGGCCAACAAATGAATATGAAAAAGTTAAGGTTCGTGTAGGCGAATTTTAGGAACGATGTTTTGTTGAATGTTTGAATGTGCATGCGAATAGTTCTTTCACTTTACCGCACGAGATTTGAAGATGTATTCATTCGCTAGGGAATGCCCCGAGGTTATATTGTACTTATTCACTGGGGAATGCCCCAAAGTATTTTGTACTCAAAGGACGTCCGCGACGAAGGCCTGAGGCATCGGGTAAAGCATAGGAACGTAGTTTAGGATTAGTGTAGGTTTATTTTTTAGTACCTTTTTATTTTGGGCTGTAATAATTGGACTGAACACTATATTTTTGGACTTATTTTGTTGTTTGTTTGATGGATAGATTTGTCTGTTTTTGTGTGGTTTATACATTCATAGTTTTGAATTAGCCGATATGCTCCACCAAACGACCATGGTCGAACCATGGTACCAAGGGGTATCTAACACCTTTCCCTCAGTCAACAGAATTCCTTAGCCGGGATCTCTTTTCACAAACCAATTTAACAGAGTGAAAAACAATTTTGAAAAAGGATTTCCAAAGGTGACTTAGCACACCCGATTATGCCAAGTGGCGACTCTGAGTTGATTAAAAAATGAATTATTTTCGAAACAATTCTTTATTTTGTCACTTTAATGATATAAACACTTTCGAACTTAGAATCGAAGAATCTTTTTTTTTGCTAAAAAGGGGGTGTGACAGCTCTGGCGACTCTACTGGGAGATTTTTTAGAATTCAAACTTATTTTGGAGTTGTATCGGCCTAGTTTGAGACTATGGGTACATAGAAATTATTTATGTTATCATTCTTATTTGTTTTATTATTGTTGAGTGTCTACGTGCTCTTTGTTTACAGTTTTACCTAATGTGTTACCGCTTTATATCTGGCATCATGTACATAACCCAAGTTATTCTTTCTGCAACATGTTCGTAGTACACATGTTGCTCTAGTTGAGTCACCCTTATTTCAGGAGGAGGAGCCGTCTATGTTATGGAATGGGTGGAAAGCACTTGCAGCCACTATCGACCATACGCGCCCCCGAACAGCCTCGTTAGTGAACCCCAACATAGGTCAGCCTTTAGGACATGCTTATTTGCATCATATTTACACCTAGCGGGACCCGAGTGGTCCATTGTAGGAGACACACCTTTAAAGCATCCCCACGTGCTAAATGTTCCATATCTGAGGGTAACAAGGTAATTAAATGGACCGATTTGGAGAAAGCATGTGTTAGAAAGAAAGGTGTGTAGGCAAGGAAAAAAATTTTAAAAAAAAAGTGAGTCGAAAAGAAAAAAAAAGTTTCGTAAGTTTTTAGAGTTCTTTATGGCTTTTGATTTCTTTCACAACCCAAAAATTCAAAAAGATTTTTTTTTTACCTTTCGCACTCATTTTCTCAAGAACATCAAAAAAAAATTCTTTTGTTCCTTTACCAAGCATTCATAATTCGAAAATTTCAAAATGGTTTTTTTAGGAATTTTTATAAAAGAAAATTCTAAAATGATAGAAGTTTTGTACATCTCATATAATGAAAATACCAAAAAGATTTTTCTCTCGTAGTTGTTGGTCTCATTTTTATGTGAAGTGTCAAATTAAAAAACCCCAAAAAAGATTTTATCAGCATTTTTCATTATCTGTCTTTGGTTGTGTCTCCTAAGTCAAGGTTTAGTTTATTTAATCCTTAACTTTCCTATCTGGACAAACTACGCGCCCCTGATTCTCCTCTCTCAGGAATGAGATACGTAGGCAGCCTATTGTTGGTTCGGGAATCTTATTTAATAAATTCAAAAATATTTTCTTCACTCTTTATTAGAGTAGGTGTCATATACATCTATAAAAGAAAACCACAAAAAAGATTTTCCTTTAATAGTTTAAGTTTTATTTTCGTATGAAATTCAAAATTGAAATCCCCAAAAGATTTTTCTTTGGTAATCATAGGTTTTATTTTGTATAGAAATTTAAAAAAATGCAAAAAAAATTATTCACTCTTTATTAGAGTAGGTGTGTCATACACATCTTTAAAAGAAAATTACAAAAAGATTTTTATTTAATAGGTTCAATTTTCATTTTCATATGAAATTCATAATCGAAAATACAAAAAAGATTTTCCTTTGGTAATCATAGGTTTCATTTTGTATAGAAATTTAAACCTGAAAAATGCAAAATGATTTTCGTCAATTCTTTTGACAATTTGTTATTTTCTTTTCTTTTTAAAGTTTTAAGAAAAAGAAAAAATAAAGGAAAAAGAGTTTAATTGGCCATTTTGGCAAAACTTTACGAACTACGCACACCTGATTCTCCTCTTTCGGGAGTGAGATACGTAGGCCCTTCTTGGGTTTGGAGATCTTTCCAAAAGAAAAGCAGAAAAAGAGTTTTGAAAAAGTATTGCACTCTAACACATTTGTTATCTCTTATTCAGTTAGTTTAAGGTGGTTGATTTGTGGCATTTTGGCTGGTCCTCCATATTGCACCAAGTCACAAAGGAAGTTATGGCCAACAAACATACCGAGTTTGTTGTCACTAATCAAATAGGGAGTTCAGGGATTTGAGAATTTAGGAGTTAATAAAGAGATTAATAAATTGAGGCAGCAAATGATAGAAGTGCATTGATCTTGGGTTAACGGGTTGCCACATCCTTCATTTCCCACCAATAATTTGGAATATCTTTCTAGCTTGCCTCCAGTGTCATATGCACAATGCCCTATTTTTGTTGACACGCCACAACATGCATTAGTATTTTCTTTGGGGCAACACTATCCTAACCCTCCTAATATTCCTCTCCAAGCTTCTCAATACAAAACTTCTACATACTCGACTCCACCTGTAATTCCTATTTTTGTAGTGCCACCCCCGCCTGAAGCCCCTTCTTTTAATGTCAATCCAATAGTTGTGCCTTCCCAGTCTATGAAAGAGCCTGTATTGAATACTTCTGTTGATCAACATTATGCTATTGAGCCCTCATTTAAGTCGACTGGTCCTTATGGCTACACTCAACCGCCTGAATTTCCTCTTAACACTGAGAAGCCTGTTATGATAGAAGAACAAGAGGAAATGACCAGAAAATTGAGAAGTTTAGAACTAGCTATGAAAAACTACCAAGGATTTGGGAGGTACAAAAGTGTCTCATATAAAGATCTGTGCATGTTTTCAGGTGTTCATCTCCCTTGTGGTTTTAAAACACCAAAGTTTGAGAAGTATGATGGACATGGAGATCTTGTAGCATATTTAAGACATTATTGCAACCAACTAAAGGGCGCTGGAGGGAAGGAAGGATTACTTATGGCATATTTCGGTGAGAGTCTTTAAGGCCTATCTTTGGAATGGTTTGTTGACCAAGACATTGATAAGTGGATTACTTGGGATGCCTAGCTAATGAATTTGTGCAATAATTCCAATACAATGTGGAGTTGATTCCCAATGAGAAATCCCTAACTAACATGAAGAAGCAGAGTACTGAAAGTTTCAGAGAATATGCGAGTGGATGGCGTGAACAAGCTACTAGGGTGAAATAGCCAATAAAAGAAAGCAAAATAGTGGAGGTGTTTATTCAAGCACAGGATAAAAAATATTATCAACACTTGTTACCTGCATTAGGCAAGCCATTTATTGAGGTCCTCAAAATGGGGGAGATGATAGAGGATGGAATTAAGATCGGTTACATTGTGAGTTTTGCAACATTGAAAGCAACTACTCAAGCAATTCAAAAGGGTTCAGGAAGTGTTGGGGGAAGAAGAATGAGGAAGATATATGTGCTATTGTAGTTGGACAGCGGGCACGGTAAAGAAGACCACATCATCGTTACCCTCAGGCTCAAACCCAAGTTCATGCCCAAGCTCCACAGAATCACTCCCAAAATCCATTATACTTCATTCCTCCACCTCCATATCAAGTATACAATGCACAGCCATATGTTCAATCCACTTCTTATCCACAATGGCGTGCACCAACTCCTCGGAGTCATCCTCAAACTCCATAAATATATCAAAGCCCTTCTAGGCCAGATTTTCGACCCAAGCCAAATAATGAAATGAGGTAAAAGTCGAGGGATAGCTTCACACCTATTGGAGAGTTATATGCCAGTTTATTCCAAAGATTGGTATGGTGGGGCATGATCACTCCTCTCCTTGGATATACTCCTGACCCATATTCAAGAAGCTTTGATCCTAATATATGATGTGCATATCATTCTGATGTTCAGGGTCACAGTATTAAAGATTGTTGTGCTTTGGAAAAAGAAATTAAAAAGATGATTCAAGATAAATCAATTATATTATAGACCATTGACAGTGAGGAAAGCTCTAGTCATGCTGATATGCAAACCAATGGCTAAGATGTCAGGTTGAGCAATTGAGAAGTCATCCCTCTCCCTACTAAAAAGAGGTCTGGTTGTGTGTTTTGTTTTATTTTTTTTTATTCGAATTATTTTAGGGTTGTAGTTTGGGATATATCTTATTTTTGTCCCTTTGTCATTATGTTCAAACCCTTCTATCTTTCGTTTTAATTAAATGGAGTGTCTCTTTTTCCTTTGTCCTATAAATATGTGTTGTTTGTTTGTTTTCCTTACATAGTATATTTTATGTTGATTCTAGTGATATGACATGCTAGCAAAATTTTCAGCCAGATCTTAAAATTCAGTTTAATCATGAACATTGACTCAGAGGGTTAAAGTTAGAAAATGAGAGCATCTAAGAAAATAGGTAGACTGTTGAGACATTTGGTGACCAAATTAAAGCTTTCATTGAAAATCAAGGCAATTATTTAGAGAATCACAAGAATAAATTGGTCATCAATTGAAAAACATATCCCAATTAGGTCAAACAGTGGTTGCATGATCCTATACCAAGAGGAACAGAAAGAATGCCAGCTCCACAAAAGCATAAGTCATTCGATGCGAGGGATGTACAATAAAGATGGGGTTGTATGCTAGACAAGCACAGAAGTAGTAGCACACATGCTAAATTAAAGTTAGTGTTGTTAAAATGTCACACATGATCTTCATCTCCCACTTTCATACTGCATGTTATGTACTTGCATTTTTAAGGATTGATATGACGAAGGCATTTCATTCTGCTATCCACAAATTGTGTCATCCTTTGTTTACTAAATTTGAGCCTTAGTTCTATTTTCTTTCATACCCATCTTTTGGAATCAATATAGAGTCATCAAAGCTTAAAAAGAAAGTGTTGAGCAAAATAATAGAATCAAAAAAGTTTCAAAAATAAAGAGAAGAGAAAAAATGTGTCCAAAAAGAAAGAAAAAAAAGTGTCGAGAAAATAAAGTCAGAAAAAAATCCCAAAGAGAAAAAGAGTCAATAAAGGAGAAAAATAAGAAATCAGAATTAAGCAAAAGAACATGTTGTTGGAACTACGTGTGACCTAATTCTCCTCTCTCGAGAGTGAGATACGTAGGCTACCCTATCGGGGCTCGGTCCAACCAAATAAATAATTTAGAATTTCCCAATCAAAAGAAACTAGGCCATGAGTTAATCCTCTTGATTCGATTCAAATAGTTTTAATTCCTACCCAACTTCAAGTGTCGTTTGGGCCTCATGCTATCCTTTTTTTCTAACCCTATCCAAAATTCAAGTTACAACCGAAGAAAGACCTTCAGATCAATTTTTGAGAATGTTAAGGCTAAGCATGCAATGGATGTGATGATGCATTTTGGGAGTTTCTCATCTTCCTCAACATAGGGAATCAAGAGAGAATAAAAATGGGAGAGTCTTATTGGTGAAAACCCTCTCGGACACCATAATAAGATAGTAAGTTGAGAGAGATAAAAATGATAGTCTTATATGTGAAAATCTACACGGGCACTGTAAGACAACGGTGAGTTGAGAGAAATAAAAATAAGAGAGTCTTATTGGTGAAAAACCCTCACGGACACCATAAGGTGATTGTGAGTTAAGAGAAAAATGAGATAGGCTTGTTGGCGAAAGCCCTTCAAGGTGTCACTAGTCGCATGAGGTCTTAAATGCAATTGACCTAAGAAAACAACTTAATTTCAAGGCCATTAACTCAACAACAATTGGTAGAAAGTTTGGATGGAAAGATCAGACAGCTTAATACAAAATGCATGGCATAATCATTAGAGTTGACTGTCATTTCTAGATAAATTTTTTATTTCTTTGTTTCAAATGGGGACATTCATTGTATTTTCTTTCTTCTCTTTATTTTTATTTTGTTTTCTTGAGCCTGTTGTCCAAATAAAAGTCATTGTCATTTTTCTCTTGTCTTTGAGTCAAGTCCATATCAAAACAAGTTATAAAAGATTTCAAAACTGGCTACCAGCTTCTTCAATTGCACAAAGCAAGACAAAAGGCCTACACATTAAAGAGACATGATTGTAAGCCGAAATAAGGTATGCAAAAAGCTTTGTGAAAAGAAAATTCTGGGAACTTATGGAAATATCTAGGTCAAAAGGGTTTATCTGAGAAGCATGGTAAAGCAGAAATACTATGTTTGTTTCAGAGTCACTCTTAATAATCTGAGTTCGGATCAATGATGCAACAAGTCAATGAAATATGCTAATGGTTGAAAGCAAGATTAAATGTGACAGGGGCAAGAGCGATTGCCGCAAAATCTAAATCCACAAGAGCAATAAGTTTCATATATCTCTAGGAGACACACTTTCAATTTAGGAAGTGCATTTATTAGGTGATGCACTTCCTAAATTGAACCTTCACTCCTTGAAGTCACACTTTCTAGTTGAGTCCTTCCACTTAACCCCTAGGAGATGCACCTCCTTATATGAGTAATCCAATTTTCATTTATTAGATGATGCACTTCCTAAATTGAAGCTTCACTCCTAAAATTCACACTTTCTAGTTGAGTCCTTCCACTTAGCCCCTATGAGATGTACCTCCTTATCTGAGTAATCCAGGTTTTATTTTTTAGGTGATTCACTTCCTAAATTGAACCTTCACTCCTAGAAGTTGCATATTCTAGTCGAGTCATTCCACTTGACCCTTAAGAGACACACTTCCTTGTTTGGATAATTCAAGAGACATTTGTAAGGAGACTCATTTCTTTGTTCGGGGAAATTCAAGCAACATTTGTAAGGAGACGCACTTTCTTGTTTGGGGGAATTCAAGAGACATTTGTGAGTAGACACACTTTCTTATTTGGGTAATTTAAGCGGTATTTGTGAGGATATGCACTTCCTTGTTTGGGTAATTCAAGCAGTATTTGTAAGGAGACGTATTTCCTTATTTATATAATTTAAGCGGCATTTGTAAGGAGACGCATTTCCTTGTCTGTATAAATTCAAGAGACATTTGTAAGGAGACGCATTGCCTAATTTGTATAAATTCAAGAACCATTTGTAAGGAAATGCATTGCCTTATTTGGATAATTGAAGCAGCATTTGTAAGGAGACGCACTTCATTGTATGGGTAATTCAATGGTATTTGTAAGGAGATGTATTTCCTTATTTGGGTAATTCAAGCAGCATTTGTAAGGAGACGTACTTCTATGTTTGGTCAATTCAAGTGACACTTGTTAGGAGATGCACTTCTTTGTCTGGATAATTCAAGCAATATTTGTAAAGAGGCACACTTCCTTGTTTGGGTAATTCAAGCAACATTTGTAAGGAGATACACTTCCTTGTTCAGGTAATTCAAGTGATATTTGTAAGGAGACGCACTTCCTTGTTTGTGAAATTCAAACAGCATTTGTAAGGAGACGCACTTTCTTGTTCGGGAAATTCAAGTGACATTTATAAGGAGACGTATTTCTTTGTATAGATAATTCAAGCAATATTTGTAAGGAGATGCACTTCCTTGTTTTGGTAATGTAAGTGGCATTGGTAAGAAAATGCACTTTCTTGTATTGATAATTCAAGAAACATTGGTAAGGAGATGCACTTCCTTGATTGGGTAATTTAAATTTTACTTTTTAGGTGATGCACTTCCTAACTTAAGCCTTGATTCCTAGTAGATGTACTTCCTAGTTGAGTCCTAGTAGATGTGCTTCCTAGTTGAGTCAGTCTCCTTGATTCCTAGTAGATGTGCTTCCGAGTTGAGTCATTCCCCTTGATTCCTAGTAGATGTGCTTCCTAGTTGAGTCAGTCCCCTTGATTCCCAGTAGATGTACTTCCTGGTTGAGTCAGTCCCCTTGATTCCAAGTAGATGTACTTCTTAGTTAAGTTAGTCCCCTTGATCCTTAGAAGATGTACCTCCTAGTCGAGTCAGTCACCTTGATTTCTAGAAAATGCACTTTCTAGTCAAGTCATTTTACTTAACCTTTAGGAGACACACTTTTTTGTTAGTTTTCATTTGTCAAGTGGCACACTTTCTAACCCAAACTTTTATCTCTAGAAGACGCACTTTCTAGTTTTAATTCCTCACTTTAATTTTTAGGAGACGCACTTCCTAATCTTAGTCATTTAATTTTACTCTTAAGAAATTCACTTCTTGGTCAGAGTCTTGATTTATCATTGCAACATACAAGTAGTTATGATGTGACTTTCACGATGATCAACTGGGGCAAAATATTTAATTCCTGTTGTTTGAAACTTTACTTTTCTGGCAAATAAAATCTCTTTATAATAATCTTTGTTTGGAATAATTTTCTTTTTAGTTTTGATATGATTTCAGGAGCCCGCCTGAAGAATAGCGTGATGAAATGGAAAGTCAGGAACTCGCTCTGAGAATAAACTGGTGAAATCGCAGGTCAGGAGCCCGCCTGAAGAAAAGGGTGAAGAAGTTAAAAGTCATACAACGAAGTGAAGAAGTTGAAAGTCAAACAACAAGGTGAAGAAGTGGAAAGTCAATCTACAAAGTGCAGAAACTAAAGGTCAGCAGATTGAAAAATAGCAAGTTAGGAGTTCACCCGAAGAACAGGGTGAACAAATAGAAAACCAAGCGACAAGTTGAAGAAATTGCAAGTCAGGAGCCCGCCTGAAGAATAGGGTGATGAAACTCAAGTCAAGAGTCCAAAGAAGCTGCATAGATAGGACTTTTGTAATTGCATTTATCTTTTTAACGCTATAATTTTTCATTTTTGATGTAATGACAAAGCCGTGGATCGGAACCTCGACAGGACCTCACTCGACTCTCCAACTCGGTATAGTTCCTCTCCTACCAATAATTTTAGATACCTGTGATTTGATTCACTCATAACTTGGGTAGGTAGGATGTCCTAAGTCCAACATGGTTATCCTTCTTCCTTCGATTTCTTTCTTTGAATAATGGTCAGGTCAAAATTTAGTCTCATTGTCTACTTTGTTGTCTGAAAACACTTTGTGTTTACACCCAAAAGAGGGCATGTTGTATAAACATAATTTTGTCCTTCCCGAAGCCCAATTGATCTATTTTTCATACCACGTTATCATACACCCTCACCCATGTGATTATAGCCCATAAAAATATAAAAATGATAAAATTTCAATAAATCCCTAATATTCCCTTATCCTAACAAACCTTATCTTAACCAACTCACACCCCTCACCCACCTCACCACCCCTACCTCTATCTCACCCCTACCCCTACCCCTACCCTATAACCCCTCTATATTTTTTTCCTCAAAAAAGAAGGATATATAGACAGTAACAAAAAAGGAATAAGTGGGGACCCACTCCACTTTC
Organism: Capsicum annuum; assembly: GCF_002878395.1. NCBI lineage: Eukaryota > Viridiplantae > Streptophyta > Magnoliopsida > Solanales > Solanaceae > Capsicum > Capsicum annuum. The sequence continues at coordinate 25,114,227 of NC_061118.1, read as the reverse complement.
CCAATATTCCATTCTCTTATTGATTCAACACACACTGCTCTATATATAGAGATGCATGAATAGAATATAGAGGAGGGCTATTTCTCTCTTTTTCACAGATAAAAATAGAGGGACCTCACCATTTTTTTATTTTTTAAATACACTCAGCAAAACTCACCACACTCTCACATATACGCCTTTTTAATTCACCATATACACACACCTTACAACAAACACACAAAAAAATGCACCACACTCAGCCATCGGGAATACCTACATAACCACCATGGATGGAAGATTGAGAAAATGGGAGAAAGAGTAGAGAAAAACAGAGGGTAGAACAGGAAAAAAAACACTGGCGAGAGAGAAAGACCCTTCCATCGGTTTCTCACCGAAAATATGATACCCACCAGCCCAAACTCCATTAACAAATTAGCTCTGACCAATTATGGATTTTGGTTTTGGTTTAAAAGTTGAGTCAGTTAAGCTTGCCGTTGATTTGTAAAGCCCCAATTCAATCATGTAATTCGACGCCTACAAGTTTGATTGAAGGTTTAGGATTGGGGTACTGTTTTTCTCTGTTATTTATCTTGGTCTTCTTTGAGGTTGAATTCAACACCGAGTTGGATTATGTTTTGTGTTGAGGTTGAAATAGAGGTTCTCTGGGAATGATTCTATTTTTGATATATTGAAATCGACAATTAAGGTCTAATTCTATTATTTTCCCTCTTTTATTTCATTATTTATCATATTGAATGTGTTGGATTGAATACCATGTGTTGGTTGATTTCCATTGGTGATGAATAATGATTTGTGTGGATGAGTAGTTGATTTACTTGATTGATGGATTGCATAATTGAATTAGTTTAATCATGTTAAGATTGAATTTGGGGTTGGATGGTTGGAATTGATAAAAAATAAATATTATTTAGTCCTGATTTATTTTTGTTGGTTATTTTTAGAGCAAATATGAATGTTAAACGCAATAGTATCACGATTACGCCAACGAATGAATAGGCAAAAGTTTAGGTTCGTGTAGGTGAATTTTAGAAACGATGTTTTGTTGAATGTTTGAATATGCATGCAAATAGTTTTTCCACTTTATCGCACGAGATTTGAAGATGTATTCATTCGCTGGGGAATACCTTGAGGTTATATTATACTTATTCACTAGGGAATGCCGTAAAGTATTTTGTACTCGTAGTGCATCTGCGACGAAGGCCTGAGGCATCGGGTAAAGAATAGGAATATAGTTTAGAATTAGTATAGGTTTATTTTTTAGTACCTTTTTATTTTGGGCTGTAATAATTGGACTGAACACTATATTTTTGGACTTGTTTTGTTGTTTGTTTAATTAATTGATTTGTGTGTTTTTGTGTGGTTTATACATTCATAGTTTCAAATTAGCTGGTATGCTCCACCATGCGATCATGGTCGAACCATGGGATCGAGGGGTGCCTAACACCTTCCCCTCGATCAACAGAATTCCTTAGTCAAAATCTTTGTTCGCAAACTAGTTTAAAAGAGTCAAAAATAGTTCTAAAAAGGGATTTCTAAAGGTGACTTGGCACACCCGATTATGCCAAGTGGTGACTCTGAGTTAATTATAAAATGAATCTTTTTCAAAAAAAATTCTATATTTTGTCACTTTAATGATAAAAATCCTTTCGAACTTACAATTGAAGATTCTTTTTTTTGTTGAAAAAGGGGTGTGATAATTTTGACAAAGGATTCTGTAGGGAATATGGGAATCCCCTAAGTGTTGACTAACGAAATTTCTTTAAGCTATGGTCGGTATGATTATACCACTTATAATGCATTAATGTTTGACTCCTGAAATCGGTGGTTGGATTACGTTTAACATGTTTTAATTAGGCTATAATGGGAGTTGGGTTAGTTGGTCGTGAAGGTGTGAGTCTGAAGGACTGATACTGGAAACTCATGTTTGCTGACACTAGTGTTGGTCTTGATGGCCATGTACTTGTGGGGTACAAGGGAATCCCCCAAGTGTATATTCATATATATGTATCATGGAGGGTGAAGGGTACTAGAGAATCCCTGGTCATCTATTATATCTCTGGTTTGTATGGCTAACACGCACTGAGGCCTGTTCAAGGGGGTAACACTGGACCCATATAGCCCATTGGTGGATTTGTGATGGTAAATCTGCACAACTCAAGTTAAGTTTTAAAGCTTATTCTAAGCATGTTCCCTATCCCAACATTACATATATATATGTATATACATGGATGTGCATGGATGTGTACATATGCTTTGGTTTGACTTGGTTTGAATTGATGGAATTATTTTATCCTTATCCTTGAGTTACGTGCTAGCGTCTACCCTTCTAACCATCTTCAGACGTTGTATCCCTATGTGAGGTAAGAAATGGTCATACTTCTACCTCTCCTACACTTTGACTAGGATTTGAGATCAGATCATAAGTTAGATTAAAATGGTAAGCTTTCATACTTCAAAGGCCCTTTTTCATGCTATGGATTTCTTTATGTATTTACTATTTCTTTTGGTTTTTGTTTTGGATATGGTCGAGGGCATGTTTAAATAGAATTTTCTTTGGTTTTGATTAGAGGCTTTATCAGACTACTATAGACACAGGCAGTATCGGTGTCGGTATTGGTATTGGTTAGTTGTTTGGTTGTTAGCAATTGTTTTTTGTCATAAGCTTATCATAATGTATTTAAATTAATATTCTCTTATCTTATTATATGTTTGAAATTTATCCAACATAGGGTGTAAAGAGGTCAATGGTTGGGTATTGGGGGTGGTCTCCGGTCCTGGTTGGACTTGAGATACCCGACATGGCAGGCCTTAGTTTGGGTCATGTCATTTAGTCCTGAAGTTTACCCCCAAGCAATGGATTTATGGATTTACCATCTTTTTAGCCACGACTTAAATTCGTGCACATATTATATATCTAAATACGCATCTCTTGAGTATGGGATGGAGGAGGATAAAGTATCGATGATATGAATTACAGGTAAAAAACCAGATGATAGATTATAGTATTGATGTTATATATATGTGTTGATGATATGTTTAGATACCCGGTAAGGCTGGAAGATGATTATGATGATATGATTATATATCCAACAAGGTCGAAGAATGATTATGATGATATACTTATATACCTAGCAAGGCTGGAGAATGATTATGATGATATGCTTATATACCCAGTAAGGCTGAAGGATGATTATAATGATATGCCTATATACTCAACAAGTCTATAGGATGATTATAATGATATGCTTATATACCTAACAAGGTCGGAGGATGATTATGATTATATGCTTATATACCCGGCAAGGCTAGAGTATGATTATGATAATATGTTTATATGAACGACAAGGTCGGAGGATGATTATGAGGATGCACTTATTTGTATATTTATCAATTCAGGTTTGGATACTTCTTATGATATTTAGATTGATTATGGTGATGCATATTATATCTTGGCATTCATTATTGCATGTACAATACCTATCACCAGTATATGCCTATATCTATTAGCCTTATGGGGGATTGCATAGGTATAGGTAATGAGTATGGTTTGTGGCATATTTTATTGATTGAAACTTTAAGCCTAGGGAGATAGGGGGTCGTGAAAGGCCCGATTAGGTATTGTTTGTCTAGAGTAGCCAGTTACTCGCATTGTTGTTGCTATTGTTATTATTATTGTTATAATCATTGTTATGTCTTGTTTGTGAAAACTTTGTTAATGATCCAGTACTGAGATTTTAGGTGTGATTTTGGCTCTTTCATCTTATGATTATATTATTATTCATGACTAACTCATGATTAGACATATGGTTTAGAAACCCTGAGTATGCTAACACCAGTTTCTACTATGATTATGAGGTCTTAAGATGATAGTCTGATGTTTTAATTTGTACCTTAAATTGACCTTGTTTAAGTGGTATGGACTGCGTACACTCTACCCTTCCCAAACCCCACTTTGTGGGAATATACTGGGTTTGTTGTTGTTATTATTGCTGTATAGATATATGTATATCTATTTATATGTTGCTATGGTATTACTATATATCCCTCTCTTTCTTCATTTATTTAGATTGTACATTCATTTCTTGGCCTTGTATACTGTTAATATCCTTCTTTTGCCCTTTATTCATATATTGGCCAGTGATATAAAATATAGTGTTGAGATTCCTGTGTATGGATGGAATAGGATAGTTCTTCCTTAATACTTTCTTAGTCTTATTATGTTAGTTTCTTGGATATGAGTAGGATAGTTTGCCCTTACTATCCCACTAGCTTTATTATTTATGGTTTCTGGATATTTGGGTTTAGACTCTATTTCTATTTATATGTTGTATATATCTACATTATCTTTGGAGCTCAGTCAGTTGTTGCATACTGAGTACCACATGTTTGGTACTCATACTACACCTCTGCAGCATGAAGATTATTGTATGAGTTACCATGGGTGTTGTGTGCATTGTGCAAAGCAGCAATGGTTTTGAGACATAGAGTGAGCTCCTGACATTCAGAGTATTACTTTTCTCCCTCTTATGTACTAGACTAGTCTCTATGTTGTATTCAGATTCGGTAGTATCTATATATTCATTTAGTACCTCATTTGTATCCTTCTTATGATAGAAGCTCTTATACTGATTCCACCAAATTTTTGGGATTATCATATGTATGTTAGTATTTTATTACATCTATTCTGCATTCTTTCCCATTCATTTGGTGGTCCGTTACAAGAAGTTTTGAACTACGGGATTGCTTGCCTACTGGTGGGTCATTGTAGGCACCATTATAACTTGAGAGATTAGATCATGACAGGTCCTCATCATTCAGCCTGAACTTAAGCTCCCCCTTCTCTATATCCACTAATGCTCTACCCATGGCCAAAAATAGTCTCCCCAAGATTATGGGCATCTCAAAGTCAACTTCACAATCCAAGACTACAAAGTCAGCTAGAACATGAATTTGTCCACTTTCACTATCACATCAAATTATATGCCTATAGATTTCTTCTCCGTACGGTCTACCATCAACAACTACGTCAATGTTGTTTTAGAAGGTCTCAAGCCCAACTGTTTGAACACTACCAGCGACATTAAGCTAATGTTGATACCCAAGTCATACAGCGCTCTTGCAACTCTAAAGGTCGCAATGGTGCATGGGATCGTGAATGCTCTGGGATCACGCTTCTTTTGGGCCAGAGTTCGCAAAGTGATTGCACTACAATGATGCAACCCATCAACATCATCATAACTGACAGCTCTTTTCTTTGTTACCAAATCTTTCATAAATTTTGCGTACACAGGTATGGTCGAGAGCTTTAAGAAGAGGGATACTCAGACCTAATTCTTTCAGCATAGCAGTGAACATTTAGAACATCCCTTCTTTTTTATTCTTCTTGAACCTCTGAGGAAAAGGTGGAGGAAGCATGGAATAGTCTTCACTACTGGTTTATCGACCTTTCCCTTAAATTTATCTTTCACAGCACAATGATCAACACATGTAGATAGTTGTGATGACTTAACATTAGTCACCAAATTCTCTAATTCTGCTCTAGGTGTCTCATCAACATCAACACTATTATTCCTTGACTCATCAACTACAGGCATGGAAGGTCAATGATATCCCTACCACTGCGAGTGGTGATGGCTACACAGAGACCATTGTCTTAGAATTTCGTACTGTATTGCTTGGAAGGTGCCATGTGTCGTTTATTCAAGGTTGATAACATTTGTCCAAACTATTGCTCCAATTGCTTGATTGCAGTATCATGCCATTCTACCTTCTGGGTCAACCCAAAAATGTCTGCCCTGATATCCTTAAGATATTTTTCCTGATTTTTCTAACCCTTTACTAGCTTTGAAAACATAGCCTTCATCCTTGATTCACTACCACGACTGTCCGGTGGAACATATGCACTACCAGTCTCTTTGTAATCATCCTTGTGTCTCCAGCTACCATCCCTCTCTCTACATCGATCTCTATACCTATCCCCAAAGTAGTTTCCACCTTGATTCTCTTGCCTAAAGTTCCAATTATCTTATGCAGATGATTGTCCCTTGGCTCGAAAACCCTCTAAATCTCTATCTAGATACTTAGCATCTTCATTCATATCCAAATCATATGATATATAGGCCCTACCTTGAGTACCTACTGCATTTACCTTCACAGAATTCATTGTCGTGAATTGCTTTGTTAACAACCCAACCTCCGTCCTTAGCTGAGCAACCTCTTAAACTACTATGTCATCAATAACTTTATGCTCGCTAGAAGCCCTAATAGCATAAGTGGCAGTGCCTCTCTTTGCCTCTTGAGTATGCCATCACCGATTAGTGGGAGAGATCTGACCTAATATCTCTAATGTTGCCTCCTAACGTAGGAGCATGAAGGCTCCACCAATAATAGTATCTTCCATAGTTTTTCAACTGGTCCTAAAGGGTCTATAAATACTACAAGCAAGTTGCTTCCCATAATTCTATGATTCGGCACCATCATCAACCTCTTCTTAAACTGAAACCATGCCTCATACATTGATTCAGAGTGCAACTACCTTAAATTATATATCTCATCCTTCAACTGTAGCATTCTGTATGGGGGGAATGATCTAAAACCTGCCTCTGCCACTCATTCCAAGTAGTAATTAATCATCGGGGAAGTTCCCTTAGCTTCACCAGTTAAAGATAAAAGGAATAACATGAGTCTTAGAGATTCCTGATCTACCCCAGGTATCGTGTATGACGTGAAAATCCTGATGAAATTAATAAGGTGAATATTTGCATAATCCATCGGCAAGCCTGCAAGCAGACCTTTTAAATTCAACAGATGGATCATTACACTAGTAATGTCGAACTTCGCATTTGATCGCAATGTAGAAGGAATGATAACTCTTGTCTCGGTAAGCTCAACGTATCCTAATTATTTCTTTGGATCATCATATAGCGGTACGTACTGATAGGTTAGGAGTACTTGTGCTCTACCCTTTCTACCTCTGTTGAGTCCTGCTCAATGATCTACTCTTTCTCTCTACCTCGCCAGCTCTACTATTGATCTATACGATGGGCCTTCGCATCCCTTCTCACATTAGCAGCATTTTCTTCTGCTAGTAATTGATCAGTGGTATGATCAATCGTCTCCTAAACTATACCAGGAGAAGAAGGAGGCAAACTAGTAGGGTTTTCCTGAAGCCCCTTAAGATGGCCTTTACATACGTGTCATGTCATCCTATGATTTGGCTGTAGGATTCTCTCTGGATTAGGATAAAGTGGGAGTAAGGAATTTCTTTGAATCCTAGTTCTAGGCATACACCAACGTATGCCCTAAGAAGAATAGAAAAATAAAACCCACAAACTTTAACAACTTCAATCAATAAATCACAACTGTATTCCCCAGCAATGGTGCCAAAATTTTAATGTCGCTCAAAACTACACCTCCAAGAGGTATAAAGCATTTGAATTCAAAATATAGTATCCCAACTAGATTGGGGTTGACCTATAGGAAATAGGATAATTATATCTCTCAAACTTGTTGAAACAGATGACTGGTGCAAAAAAAGTAAATGGGGGGTTTGTTTAGACCAGTAAAAAGTTGCAAAACTCGAATGCTTTTGGTTGTAAACAATTTGAAATGAACAATAGGCATGTGTTACCCTGGCTTCTAATCCAACTAACTCACTGATATACATATTGAATATAACAAGTTATGTCTCACCAATAGCTCTCGATACTCTTTGGTGAATCTCACTCATCATTTCTCAATCTCAGAGTGTCGCATCCCTAACCTTTGTCTTGGATCCCAATTTAACTATCTTCTCTCAGTTTTAGGTTATTAAATGAGGGTTGATAGACTCAAATCACTATTGTGATCTTCTATTATCAATCTCTATCTCTATCTCAAGCTAGTAGTGAATACAAGCGGGTTTCTAACATATGCAATTGTAAAGAAATTAATTAAAGCAAACAAAACCACAATACATGTAGAAACAATGATTTAGAAGGATTGCACACTTCCCCTACTTTGTTAATCCACCAGGGTTCCCATAACCCTAGCTAAGGGAATTAGCTGCTCATAGTTGTGAAACAATTCATGGAATTCATAAGTTAAAGCATAGAATCAGTCTCACAATAATATACGACAAAAACACAAAGTGTCAAATCAATAAATCAACCAAAAACTAAGAACACAAGAATCCCAAGATTAAAATCCAAACTCAGAATCAAAATATATGTTTGTGAATAGTATGAATGTGTAAACTAATTAAAAAACATCAAAAGAGTATTTATAGATTACATGAGAACCCTAGGAAACCTTTCTAACATAAAAAAGTAAAATTTGAGACAGTGGCCACATACATTGCCACTTACGGGCCGTAGGTGGCACCTACGATCTATAGGTGGACCCACATAGGTGACGAGGGCTTCAAAACTTCTACAGGATCTCTGAACTTCAACTTCTGGCAACTTTAAGTTCTTTGAAACTTTATATTCTTACATATATTTTGGCACCTACGCTATGTAGGTAGTACCTACGGGCAATAGGTGCCCACATAAGTAGGGCAAAACTCCATTTGTCACTTTTTTTCTCTATTTTAGCTCCCAAAACCTGGTTTCCTTCAAAATAAAACACAAAACACATCATATCTAGTAAAATGACCTAAGTAACTGCATATTTTATAGTTTTAAGCATAAAAAATGCTATGAAACCATAGCACATCACCCATCCTCGTGGTTTTATTATGGTGTTTTGGGTGTATGGGGATGATTGTGGCTATTCTCGATGCTTTTTAGTGTATTTTATACAAGATTATGTATTCTCATGGTCTTAAAGGCTTACTAGTGAACTTTGGTTAACATCTTTTGATCTGTCCATTGGATGACAAAACAGACTGGGCCACCAGATCTAGAATATTAATTTTAGGTTAGTAACATGGTTGGTGTGGTTTTAAGGCTTTTATATCTCATTTCAACCCTTCATTTGAAAAATTACAAAATTAGATTTTGGGGGTCAATTTTGTGAAAATAATATTTTTTTAAAACTATGATATCGCCATTGAGTCTGGAGCATCAAAGTTAGTGGGGTAGCATAGTTTGTTTGTATATTCGGGATTCTAGATGTATTCTGAGGGATCCGTGGAGACTTGGAATTCCCCAAATATCCAATCGGTGCACCACTCAGTCGATGCACTCACTTAAGAGATGCTTTGGTCGCTTAAGCGACTTATCCTAACAGCTAAAATTTTGCCTAAGCGACACCAGGCTCACTTAAGTGATATTCTTTAAAGCATGGACTGGTCGTTTATGCGACATTGGCATGCCATATGCTAGTTTCTTAAGCGACAGCCATACCGCGTAGGTGATGAGGCAGGCTTTGCCTAAGCGATAGCCATCTATGTAACTCCATAGTCGCTTAAGCTATGCCTGGGTAGTTTATTTTCCCTTTTTGGAGACTTTTACACCTTTTTTAGACCTGAAACTTGGGGGATCGAGTTTTTGGACATTTTTTTCCATTTCTAAGCTTGGGTAAGCTCCAAATCCTTATTACAGTTACTTTTCTTTGACCTTATAATTTAAATCTATTTTAAACTCAATTTAAAGATGAGCTTTGGGGATTTTGGCTCGAAAGGCCCAAATTATCATTTCTTTGATTCAAACCCCAATTTCACTCCATTTTTACTTGATTTTTCTCCTATGAGTTTCTTAATCTTGTGAAGAATGCTTTTGGATAAAAATTCTAATTTTACTCTTCTTTTTTAAAAATCTATTTTGGGGGTCTATTTTGACCCCAATTCAAAAATGGGATAATGGGTATTATTGGCTTTTTTGATACATAGATTCTGTATTTTTATGTTTTAGTTGATTCTGGATCTGTTCGTGAGGGAAAAGCTCCGGATTGAGGGCTTTTGGGACCAATTTTTGACATTTGAGGTAGGTTATGGCTTAACTTTCTTCAGACTAGGTTATGTAGTTAATAATAATATAAATCATACTATTTTCATGGGGTTGTATCATAAAAAATGTATTTAGGTGATTTATGTGCCCGTGTGGGGGCCTACGTGAATAATATTTGGTGGTTTTGAGATATTATTTGCTATGTATGATCATGTGGGGTCTTATATGATGTTGTATCTCGTATTTGATATATGTATGTTAGTTGTACTCTTTTTGTGGAAAAAAAACCTAGATTTTGGGATTTATATGGTATCAATAACTTTTCTCACTTGTTTCATTTGATGGTTTCTGGATTATATTGGATCATGGATGGTTGGTTGATTTAAGTGTATTTTTGGCTCACCTAGTTAGTATATTGGTTAGATATTGGATATTCTCATTCTGATTGGTCGAGATCATTACATCCTTATATCATATTCATTCATGAAACATTGATACCACCATGGAAATATTGGAAACATTAGCTTTTTTTGACAGAAAATGTGACATCTTTAAAAACCCTCAACCGGTGTCTGTGTTGTAGAGGAGTTATGGATATTGGTTGTATATGGGTTGATGAACCCCCCATGGGTCCTACCTCAGGATAACAACTTGGTAGGTGTATATGGAGGTTGTGCGATAACCTCGTTCATCACATCATCATCATCATCATCTTCATTGTATTTCATATATTATGCTTATTATGTGATTATATTTCTTTTTTGGACTTGATATTTGTCCATTTGTTCTATCTTCTTATACTTATAATTGGTGTATGTGTATTTTTTTTTCTTTACCCTACCTATATTTGTTATATGTGTATATAATAGAACTATTAGTGGAGACTGTGTCGGCTACCATTTGAGATATTTTTTATTGCAGATACATGTCATAGTTTGTGTTTATATACTTTATTTTCTACTTTACTCAGTTAGCCGATGATACCTACTGAGTATGAGTGGACCATAATCATCCCTACTGCGCCATTTTGGTGTAGATCAGGCATGAGTGCACCACATGGATAGTTGATTCAGGCGACATTCAGAGTATATTTAAAGTAACAGACGTCCTATGTTTCAAGTGTTGGCCTACTACCTCTTCCTATCTATTTTATGTCTTATTTAGTATTTAGAGATATATTTGATTCTTTTGGATTGTTATTGTATCTTTGGCATCAGAGATGTATTTAGTAGTTCTTACGCTGTGACACCAGGTTTTAAGGTATTATATGGTATCTTGATTATGTATCTCTATTTTTACTATATATATGTGTGTGTGTGGTTCGACTCCGTTCTATAAGTCTTGCCTTGGATTTTGGTATTGATTCTGCATTTTATGTCACTTTGGGTGATAGGCTTACTTGTCAAGGATTTGTCGCGAAAAGTGCCATCATGACACTTGGTTTTTGGGTCATGACAATTATGCAGTATATGGGTAATTTGTTACAACAGATGACCAATCTATTGTAATAGATATGTGCTCTGTTGCAACAGATGGGATATTTATTGCACTTATCTCTGTACTTATTAACATATTACCCAGCTACTACAAGTTATGCAGTATATGGATAATCTGTTGCAATAGATAACCTATTTTTTGCAATAGATATGTAATCTATTGCAACATATGGGATACTATTGCACTTATCTCTGTACTTCGTAACATATTACCTAGGTACTGCAAGTTATGCAGCAGATGGGTAATTTGTTGCAATAGATATGTAATCTGTTGCAATAAATGATAAATATTCACTTTTTTCAGCTCATGTTGCTCTCCTTTGGCCCTTGTACATTGCTCAATAGTGCAAGCAAGAGAAGTTACAATTTTTCTTTGTTTGATATTTGATAATACCTTGGAAATTGCTTTCTTTCTCCTCTTAACCTCTAATGGAGTGAATGTATTTGAAATCCTCGTTGATTGAATGACACCCCTCTTAGATAACAATTCCTACACAACAAAGTTACTTCATTAAGAGCATTAATCACTACATTATGTTTTTCCTTACACTTTTGACAATTGCATGCAGAACATAAGCGAGGAGAGGCAACACCTCCAAATAATTGTCTACCCATTCTATATGAGAAATCTGTGGTATGTTAACTTAAAGGGGTATACCTACCACAACAATTTGTAAAAGCGGTATGATCATAATCATAATTATTTCTTGTTTAAGAAACTACAAGAGGATCATCAACCAGCTTACCAACACCACCAACCCCAACAACAACAGCATCACCACTACCACCGCCAATAGTAACTCCATCACCAACAATAACTCTATCACCACCACATCACCAATAGATTACCATCACCACTACCAACATCACCAGAAGCACCATCAACAATACCAACATAAACACCATCAAAAATAATATCACCAAGAATAAGCCCACCCTTCCTAAGTGTTTTTCTTTTGGTGGTTGATGAGTGGTGATTTAACCACTCATTTGCACTTAACTTTTGTGCACACTACCAAGATTTATACAAATAAATGAGACATAATCATGATTTAATACACTAAAATCCATATTTTGCAGGCATAGATTTGGTGAGATAAAAAGATGTGGATTAAAGCAAAAAGAGATCAAGTGAAAGCAAAGAAGTGCAGCTGAAAACCTGGAGTGGTCATCAGCCTTAGTTACCATAATCGCGGGCTAAAGGCCATAGTCATGGTCAGTCAAGATGTTCAATAGAATTTAATCGCAAAACAATACCACGGTCGCAGACAACCTCATGTGATCACGGCTAAGCGAGAATGTTGCCCAGGGCAATTTTGTAATTTCTCTTGAATGAACCCCAAACCTTGTATAGGCAACAACCCTTTATTCTTTGGTTATTGCTTACCTCATAGACACTTTTGAATTTGAAATAAGAACCCTAATTGGGCAAGATTGTAACTAATTTTGGAGACTTAAATTTTTAGTGTTTTATGAACGATGGATGCTTTGGATAATTCTTATGGTATATCTTTCTCTACATCCTCATGAGTAGCTAAGTAATTTAGTCACAGGATTATGTTGAAATAGAGTGTAAATAGTGTGTGGGTGTTTATGTGTTTGCATTATCTTTAGTTGTTAAGTATGGATTCCACCATTGCTTGAGTTTAATGGTTGGAATTTATGGGTGAAAGCCCTAAATCTCCAAATGGGTTTGATGGGTGAAAACTCCAAACTCTAGAAAACCTTCATCATCTTTGAAAGAGGGATGAAGGTTAATCTATGGGAACCCATAGAGTCCTTGAAAGAGGGCTATAGGGGGACAAGGCAATGGTGGACAATTGTGTATGTGGTTTACTGCCTTTTACAATCTTAGACATAAGTGTAAATGGAGTGTAAGTCATATCATAGGCATTTTCCTAGAAATAGGGATGTCTAATTGAGGTTTTGGATGACTATGAATGACACACTCGTTAGGTACTTGAAAGAGCCAATGGGTGATATCTTTGTGGTTTTGTTAAAAGATTAACCATAAAGACCTTCGACCTAGACTATCTTTCATGCAACAGCTAAGATTCATGTAAACCATCATTAACCCACATGCTCTTTACTTTTAGGTAGGCATAATCCCAATATTACCTCTAAACTTGATTTTAAATAAAAAGTGCTATTCTAGTGTGTTTTTTGACTAAAAAGTGTTAAAAACACACTCAAATGCAAACCCCTCATTTTATTATATCTTGTGTTTGCTTGCATTCTGGGTATCCTTTTATAAATTAAAGCACCCATAGGACTTGAAATTTGCATTTCACTCTTTATGGATTCGACCCCAGCGTGAGTTGGGATATTGACAACAACCTTACCCCATAAACATAGAATTAAGTTGAGCATTATCAAAATGGCGCCATATCCAAGGAGTAGAATATAGATTTCACTTGTGTGGTGTGTTTTTTTACTTGGGTATACCCGGTGTGGTGTGATTTACTTTCTTTGTTGACTTTGATTTTTGTAGGTGATCGTAGTGTTATGTAACAATGAGTGACAGTTCTAGTAATATGGGGACCTTTTATGTTCCTCTCGATGACGAGGGACAACTCAATGATGTGGGACAAGTAAGTCCAATCTGTATCTTACCAACTAATAGGAATAGAGTTTTCCATGTAACTAGTGTAATGTTATACATGTTACAAATGAAAGGGCTATATGGTGGACAAGCATATGAGGATTCCAATGTTCACTTGAAGAATTTTGTGGAAGTGTGTGCACCTTTCAATATCGCACACATCACTCAAGAGTCTATTCGTCTTTGCCTTTTCCCATTCTCTTTAATGGGTGAGGCAATGTTTTGTCTCCGTTCACTCCCACCTGGTTCAATCACTACTTGGGATGATCTTACCACGATTTTTCTTGATCGATATTTCCCACCATCCAAAATGCTTGAAATATGGGATGAGATCATAAATTTTAGTCGATTGAGTGGGGAACCATTATTTGAATCATGGGAATGATTCAATGGAAAATTAGCGAAGTGTCCAAACTATGATGTCCCAGAGAAGATGCTTCTCCAAATTTTCTACTGGGCCCTTTATCCACTTAACCAAACCATGGTGGACAATGTGATGGGAGGTTCCCTAGTGAAGATGAACTAACATGTGTTAATTCAATTATTAGGAGAGGTAAGAAGCAAATTAGGGTTGGCATACCCGACATACCGAAGTTCCCAAAAGATCTCCCTCTACATCCGTGGTTGATAAAGAATAAAGAAAGTGGGATGAGAAAAGAGTGGAGAGCATGGCAAAAATAATGACCCAACTTGAGTTCTTGACAAAGAATATTATGGGTGCACCCACGAAAGTGGTAAAAACTGTAGCATCTAATGCCTATGAGGATGATGAAGAGGCCAAGAAGTTAGATGAGGAGATCTGGTATTTAGTAAACTATTTGGGGGGTTCCCTTCCTGCCTATCAAAGGCAAGGAGGAATCATAGTTGGATGGACCGTGAATATGATAGGGATTGGAGATATAGAGAGAATGATTTTGACCGCTATGTGCCCCCCATGATCGATCAAAGAACAAAGATTTAAATTCTATCGACCCCGAAAAGTTTAAAACTGAGGATGTTTTGACCCAAAGTTTAAATAGGGTGAAAGGTACGAACAAGATGGTCTGTGAATTGAAATATGACCTTTCTCAACTCTCTCAAACTGTGGTAGACCACTCCACCTCCATCAAGCAATTATAAACCCAAATTGGGAAAATCTCCATGTAACTAAATGCTAGGACTAGAAGTGGACTCCCTAGTAACACGATTGTTAATCCAAAGAATAACACTCAAGTCCTAGCAATTGTCACTAGGCATGGGAAAACACTTGATGAGCACTTGAAAAATGACTTGAGTGGGAAGATATCTAAGGCTAATACAAAGGAAGTGTTACCTTAAAGTCAAGAAGAAGAAGATGAGAAAGATGACGAAGAAGTGGTTGAGGTTGAAAATCCACAAAGTGAAACAGGGCCTACAATCCAAGTCCCTCCCCCATTCCCTCAATGATTTCAAAGTAATGAAGAGGGTGAAAAGCTAAAAAAATCATGGTCAAGCTTAGCAATCTATCGATAAACATCTCATTACTTGATGTGATCCAAGAGATCCAAGGATATGCTAAGCTAATAAAGAAATTGATGTCAAAAATGAAAATTGACAAAGGTGACACCATTGAATTCAACCACGGTTGTAGTGTTATTGTGGATATTACGGTTGCGTAAAAAAAAGATGATCCCCGAGCTTTCATAATTCCTTGTACCATTGGGATGCATATGTTTGCAAAAGCCCTATGCGACCTTGGTGCAAGCATCAACCTCATGCCCTTTGTCATCTATGAGAATCTTGGTTTGAATGCCCCTACCCTGACCTCTATGCGACTTCTAATAGCGGATCGATCTATCAAAAGGCTGGTGGAAATTTTATTTGATGTCCTAGTTGAAGTGGACAAGTTTATACTTCCGGCGGACTTTGTGGTCTTAGACTGTGAAATGGACCAAGAGGTACCTATCATACTTGGTCGTCTATTTTTAGCCACCGAAAGGGCCATTGTTGACTTAAAAATAGGAGAGACAAAGTTTAAGGTGCAAGAGGATGAGGTCACTTTCAAGGTTTGTAAGACTAAGAAGCAATCTGTGAAGCTTCTAGTTATGTCAGTGGTGGATGTTGAGATTGAGGAGGTAAAAGAAGGTAGGCTTGAGGACCTACCTTGAGGATGAAACAACAATAAACATGTCGTGCCATGACGGTAACTAAGGCACTGTGTGGGAGGCAACCCATAAATGCCACAAAAGTGGCTCATATCCTTTTCTTATGATTTCGTAGCGTAGATGTTCATTTTTGCATATGAATAACTCATGTATTTATGGCACAATGGAGTGCATTGGATGATCTTAACAAAGGGAAAGTGTGAAAAAATTTTCATTGAAAGCTGAACAGGGAAAAATCTGTGAATTTGAGAAGTGGGATGAACAGGAGAAAATAGGGAAGTAGAAATATTATCAATTATCGCGATCACGGCCATCTACGTATCCGTGATCGCGGTCATTTTAGCTACATGACCACTAATTTTTCCCATTTCCCTCACACTCTCTTTCAAGTTTTACTCTCTAATTGGACCAAATTCTAGCCAAGCTAGTAAGTTCTCCAAAGACATCCTTGCATCCCTCTTGCATAACAAATCTGGTAGGTATCATGAATCTATGCTTTGATTTTTGGTAATAGGCCATAGAATCCATGACATAGAGAGGGCCTAAAATTTTTTAATTGATATGCTTCCATGTTTTCATACTTGGTATTTTGTGTAGTGTTAGCTGCTAAAGTAAAGTGTGCACACAAGTGGGGAAGACTTGAGTAAAGAATGTGTGCGAAAGGTAGACAAAAAAGGTGTGCATACCAAGTGTTTGATACTTTGTCCAAATGAGCTTTTAATAATGGTTTTTGCACTTAAAATGGGCATTAGAGCACCTAATAGCATTGTTCAAGTTGGTCTTAATGTGACTCAATGTTGTAGAACATGCTAGTGGCCTAAAAATTTGGGATATTCTGAACATGGAAAGTTGGTATGAAACTATCTTCAGTTATCACAACCACAGTCGTGATCGACAATCGTGACAATGCAAACGTGGTCATGGCCCATGATTGCAGTAATCGAGGCTTATTTTTTACTAGGTCAAAAATTCTGCACTTCCAATATTTAGCCAAGCATCATAAAGTACCCATTCCAATGAGCTTTAGTGAACAGTGTGGCATAGTTTGCATGTAAAATTGTCATTGATTAATATCATGTGTCCCTAGTGATTTTCAGGACAATCTCATGGACAAGTATGATCACATCTGATTCATGGCACCCAAGTACCACACTCCTACTACAGTGATCTTCCAAGGACAAAGCTGCTCCCGAAAAGAGGAATTTTCTTGGATAATGTGCTGGAAAATCTTTTGGAATTTCATGAAAATCTTGAGGACACAGGGTGGCAATTTTTGCCCCCAATCCATGCTTCACAAATGAACAATGGGTCCATGAATTCTACGCCAACATCAATAAAGTATCTTTCTCAGATCTATTCTATATGACTATTAAGATCCGTGGAAAACTGGTGAGATTTAGGGTGGAGCAAATCAATGATATCTATGGGTTCCAAAATGTGGACATGGGGGAATTCAAAGCAAAAGGGTGTAAGTCGGGAAGTTGGTTGGCAGAAAAATTGTGTCCCGAAAAGGAAGTTTCATAGACAAAAATAAAAAGCAACATCTCCATGAATGACTTCAGTTTTGAGGCTCAAATTTGGTTACATGTTATATGTAGCTGAGTCTCTCCTTGCACCCACATGACAGCAGTCCCAGATCTGTGTGCTCGAATGGTTGCTTGCATTTTAGACGGCATTCCTTTAGATATTGGTCAGATCATGGTCAATGAAATGGACCACTTTAAGGACTAAGGTGGTACGCATATCTTCTTTGCCTCATTAATTACTGAGATTTGTAGGAGAGTAAGGATTGAGGATTATGCTAGAGACACTTGGGTGCGCCCTGGCCCCCCCCACTACCCCTTGTGGATTCGAGGGGAGGGCGCACCTGGAAAAGGCAAGAAGCGAAAGATCGACTTGGGGAAGTCGGTATATATTAAGCCTGAGTTTCATAAGTCATCCACCATCAATCGTCTTGAGTATATTGGAGTTGATATTGCTTCCATCAAGGAGATTGTGTCTAGTTTTCCCCAGGGACCGGGAGAGCCCTTCACCAATCATCATTCATATGTGTCACGGTCTGATTATGAGAAGTACAGAGAGGATTAAAATAAGCAGGAAGCTACTATTTCTAGGCTTGAGAAAGCCTACTCATCTTGGGAAGAATCACATCGAGATCTCAGGATTGCACATGAAAAGATGGTCATAAGGGAGAAGAAGAGGGATAAGTTCTTTAACAAGATGTGGAAGGGGGTGAAGGGCCTATAAAAGGTCCTAAAACCCTAAGATCGACTTCCATTATCTTTGGTGGAAAGTGATGATGATTCACTGGTCGATTGGTCCAATCTTGAGGAGACTGATGATGATGCAGAGTCTGAGAGTGACAGCAGCTCTGAGAGTGACAGCAGCCCTTGATGCGGTTTTAGGGAGCACCCTTATCTCTTTTATCCTTGATTATTTATGCAGTGGGGACGCTGCTACCTTTTAAGTTGGGGCTGCCTGTCTCCATATTCATTTGAGTTGGGCCTATATTATTGATATTTCTTTATATTTTTCTGCTCTTTTAGATAATTCTTATTTTTATTTGGGTTGTAATATTTGGGCACTCTGATGTGCCCACATTTGCACGGATTAGGTACTATTTTTCTAGATTATTGTTTTATTTAATTTTGGTTACTTGATGAGTTTTCCCCTATAATAGACTCAGTGATGACATTCTTAAGGGGAAAGCATCGTGAGTGGGTTTTAGTCATGGATGCAGGGAAAGTTTGAGTAGCCATGGCATCAAGATCACAAATGCAAAGGAAGTTTGAGTACCTGTGGCATTGAATCATTGTTGATTTGGGATGGCATTCATACCCATTGGCGAAGTCTAAGTAGCCATATAGGTGAGTAGCCCGTATTAAAGCCTCGATATGAGACAAGAGCTTAGTTTATTGCCATGATTAGAAAATTATGCATGGTGCGAATGCAATACAAACGCCCTAATCCATCTAGTTTTTTTACTATACTCAAGGGCATGGACGTGAGCAACTTTATAACACAACTTCTTTTTTTATGACTCCAACAATTGACTTAAAAAAATTATGGGTACTTTAACTTTTGTCTCGAGTGGGAGGAATAATTGAAGCCCCTTGATGAGATTCATATGCCATGTGTGGGAGCTTAATTATCTATATATCTTGTATACTTGTACCATCTAGAACTTTCCCTATTAGTCTATCAAGGTTAAATTTTGATTGTATTTGGTTGGTAAAATGATCTTGGGCCATCTTTGTGACATTGGAAGCCCACTTTAACCTAAAAATCCGACCAATACATAGGTTTTATACCTAGTCATCCACCTTGATCCTTTGGACTTTTCTTTGGCAAACATGTTGCAAGTCATGACCTTTCTATTACTCCTCTCTTGAACCCTATACTCCTTGGACTAAAAGAATGTTACTTGAGGCTAAAAGCCTAAGTTGAGGGTGGTAGAAATTGAAAGAGGCATCTTTGGTCCATGATGTCATAAGAAAGTGCCTACGAGCCTAAATAATTAAAGAAAAATAATTAGAGGAAAGAAAAGATCCATCAAAGAAAACAAACGTATCAATTTTTGTGCACAAAAAAAGAGAAGAAAAAGATGTGAAAAGAAAGTAGGTAAAGCAAGAAAGTCTAAGTAGGCAATAATAAAAGAAAAGAATTTGCCCAAAAGCAAAAGTGAAATGAGTCTGATGTAGAAGTTCAAGGAGAGTTTAGCCTTGTTATCCTAAATTGATGTCCTACCCTACCCTAAACCTACAGTACAACCTCAAAAATACCTTTGTGATTCCCAACCAAATATGTTCATTGTGGTGGCGATTGAAAATAAGTTCAAGCCTATGGTATGGTACTTGTTAACATTGAGAATCACTTGAGATAGAGAGTGTTTGCACTTAAACTCCTTGTTGAGTGATTGATAACTAGGTGTGTGAAATTTTCTTTCTTGTGAGTAGGCATGTGAACAAGTTGAGGTGGGTGACTTTGTCATCTTTTGCACAATGAGATAAAAGGAAGTATAATGTAGTTGACTCTAAAAGGGGAGTCATTTCTAGAGTGAGTAGTAGTTGTTACATGGTTGCTCCTTAAAGTCTATTGTGTCCTTTATTATTCCATTTTATGTTAAGGGGTGTAGTCAAAATCATTCTTGCCCATGTTTGAAGATCTTTTTGTGGTAGTAATCAAGCTAAAGTCATTGTGATCATTGGGTAATAGAAAGTGGGCATACATATGAAATTGTCTCATGATAAGGGATGGTGTTGCTTGAGGACAAGCAAGGTTTTAAGTTAAGGGTGTTGATGAGTGGTGATTATACCACTCATTTGTACTCAACTTTCATGCACACTACCAAACTTTATATAAATAAATGAGACATAATCATGATTTAATGCACTAACATCCATATTTACAAGCATAGAGTTGGTGAGATGAAAAGATGTGGATTATAGCAAAAAGACATCAAGTAAAAGCAAAGAAGTGTAGCTAAAGACCTGGAATAGTCATCAGCATCAGTTATCGCGATCGCGGGCCAATGACCACGATCGTGGTCAGTCAATATGGTCAATAGAACGCGATCGTGAAACCATACCACGGTCGCATTGGCCGCGGTCGCAGACAACTTCATGCAATCATGGCTAAGAGGGAATGTTTCCCAGGGCAATTTTGTAATTTCACTTGGCTAAATCCCAAACCTTATATAGGCAAAAACCCTTTCTTCTTTGGGTATTATTTGCCTCATAGATACTTTTGAATTTGAAACTAGAACCCCAACTGGGCAAGATTGTAACTAATTTTGGAGACTTAAATTTTTAGTGTTTTGTGAATGATGGATGCTTTGGATAATCCTTATCATATATCTTTCTCTACCTTCTTATGAGTAGCTAAGTAATTTAGTCTTGGGATTATGTTGAACTAAAGTGTAAATTGCATGTGGGTGTTGTTGCGTTTGCATAATCTTTAGTTGTTAAGTATGGATTCCACCATTTCTTAAGTTTAATAGTTCAAATTTGTGGGTGAAAATCCTAAATCTCCAAATGGGTTTGATGGGTGAAAACTCCAAACTCTAGAAACCCTTCATCATCCTTGAAATAAGGATGAAGGTGAATATATGGGAACCCATAGCATCTTTTAAAGAGCGTTGTAGGGGCACAAGGCAATGGTGGATAATTGAGCATGTGGGTTACTATCTTTTACAATTTTAGAAATAAGTGCAAATGAAGTGTAAGTCATATCATAGGCATTTTCCTAGAAATACGGATGTCTAATTGAGGTTTTGGGTGACTATGAATGACACACTCGTTAGGTACTCAAAAGAGCCAATGGGTGATATATTTGTGGTTTTGTTGAAAGATTAACCATAAAGACCTTTGACCTAGCCTATCTCTCACGGAACAACTAAGATTCATGTAAACCATTATTAACCCACATGCTCTTTACTTTTAGGTAGGCATAATCACAAGATTACCTCTAAACTTGATTTTAAATCAAAAGTGTTATTCTACTGTGTTGTTTGACTAAAAATTATTACAAACAAACTCAAATTCAAACCCCACATTTTATTACATCTTGTGTTTGCTTGCATTCCGGGTATCCTTTTAGTAATTAGAGCACCCATAGGACTTGAAATTTGCATTTTACTCCTTGTGGATTCGATCCCAACGCGAGTTGGGATATTGACAACGACCGCCTTACCCCGTAAATATGGGAGTAAGTTGAGTGTTATCAATGGTTGTTGCTTCAACCAATTTCTTTTTTATTCTATCAATTACCTTAGGATCCGATAAAGTTTGCACATACCGTAAAGTAACAAAAAATGATATCTTCAACTCTCAATTAGTCAGTATAAGTCACGGATGCACAATATAAAATATATCAGCACATATATTAGAATGATGATTAAATTATTAATTAAAATAAACTTATTGCTTCCTTAGAGGGTTGAAAAGATCAAAAAATATTATTTTTTTATTATTTTTGATCGACAACCATCTCAAGATTTTTGGATATGAAACTTTTTCTTGGTAGTTCACTTGTTGTCTGAGGTAAAGAATGGCCTCAAATGCCCAAGCCTATAAAATTATGTAAATAAATCAAAAGTATTATTCAATAAAAAATAAATAAAACATAATAAAAAATTTACCATGAGAGCCCATGAAAAGTCATATAAATTGACTGTCTTTAGCGTTAATAGAGTCAAAAAATATTTGACACTCATTTTGAAGCTTTCAGGACTACAAGAATAGTTGTTAAATGCTTCAAGATCCTCGGAGAGCTTTATTAAACCAAGTGGTATGTTGTTGTTAATGTCTCTCACCCAAAGAATATTATGTATGAACCAAACCAAGCACAATAATTGCTTGTGCTTCTTTGAAAGTCTTATACCTTTCAAATCTTCTACTAATTTGTGTTTTTGAAGCTTAGACCAACAAGGAACACCAAGCCATCACCATCACTTGACTTATCTTTTGGAGTTTTTTAAATAGTCGTAGCTCTTTTCTTTGTTATTGTTTATGGTATGCGGGGTGTTTTTTTGTGTTACAATAGGTATAGATTGAGAAAGAGGATAATATTTTAGTCCATTAACCAGGGAAAACTCCTTTCAACCAAAATAAAGTGACATGCCACTGTAATTTATCCACACATAATTCATCTTATCTTTATTTTCATACATAAACCTACGTTTGAGAAGACCATACATCATGCTCATTTAAAAACTAGCATTATTGTCCTTCGACAAATTAAGTTATTGCCCAAAGCAGTTGCCCCTGAAATAAGCATTCCATTTTTATTCTCGAAGTATTTTTTTAAGGCATCAAAAGATTTTTTCATGGCTGACTTTACCACACAATCACCAGTTAAATTTGTGGTACCATCGCACTGCTTTCTCATAGGAAAACTATCAATATTAAAGGTTTTGACAAACTCTTCAGTGGAAGGGCTATTAGGATCAATATTAGCATTTAGATCATATTGATTTTTTGATCTAAATTCTATATCTCTTGTGACGCTTTCCTCTTCTTCATGTTCATTTTTTTGTTTTTGATTGAGATATTACTTGTACAACAAGCTCATGTACTGGTGAATGTAACCTAGCTACTTTACTTCTTCCTTTTCTTAGAGTTGATTCACTTTATTTTCTTTTAGGAGTCATTTTATCTACAAATAAGAGGAAAATAAAAAAGATTATAATTGATTTATGCATCATTAAAAAGGGATAATAGTAAATGTAATAAGTACAATACAATAAAATAATAGTTCCAACTAATGAGTGATTTTTTGGATGAAATAAAAATTATTTTAATATTGTTTTTATTTTTTCCAATAGATGGGTAATCTATTGCAACAAATGGGTCATCTGCTGGAAAAAATCAAATAGTAGGATGTACTGTTTTTATTTCATCCAACAATATACTCATATATTGCAACAGATGAGTGATATGTTGAAAGAGATAAAAATAATTTCAATATTGTTTTAATTTCTTCCAACAGATAGATAATTTGTTGCAATAGATAGATCATCTTTTGCAATAGGTAGATAATCTGTTGGATGAAATCAAAATAATATACCCAGTACTGTTTTGATTTCTTCTAACAGATGGCCCATCTATTGCAACAGATTACCCATTTGTTGAAAGAAATTAAAACAGTCTTGACAGTCAACTATTGAAATAACTGTTATGATTTCATCCAACAATTGACCTATTTATCGCAACAGATGAGTCATCTATTGAAACAATTATTGTTGTTTTTTTAACAGATGAACCATCTGTTGGAACATATGAGTTATTTGTTGAAAAAAATAGACCAGTAGCAAAATTTATCAATAGTAACAACATTTCTATCACATAAATACATAGATACATACATACATACATACATACATACACACATACATACATGTATCAACAAGAACACCAACAACAATATCACAATTTTTCAATATACCATATTTATCAATATAACAATACCAATAACACCAATATTTACCAAGACACCAGCAACAACACAAATAAATCGACACCATCAACACCAACACACACCAACAACTTTAATATTTACGAATACATAAACACCAACAACATTAACATTTACCAACATTTACAACTATAACAACACAAACAAAACCAACAACACTAATATTCAACTCCAACACCAGAAACATTTATCAATATTTACAAATACAACACCAGCAACAACAACAACAACAACGCACTCCCAACAACACCAACAAACACAAACAACAAAAAATACAACAAACACTAACAGATTAACATTTGTTTGTAAGTGTTCACTTAAACCAACAAAACCAACAGTTAGTTAGATTTGGTCACAACAGATGTCTCCGTAAAAAATTTAAAATTCAAGTTTCACTATTTTTACAATAGTGTTCAAAAACAAGAACTACAATAACAACGAAAAATCATATTTCACTCTAAAAAGATACCATATTTACATCAATCGCCATATTAAGAGAAGAAATACCACAAACTAGGATTTTCTTAGTCTCCATTTCATTTTTAAGCAACAAATATTAAAATTGTTAACCTATAAGAGAAGAGAAGTTAACTCAAGTTTCTCTTTTTCGTCATAACTAAAAAGCTCTAATTTTTTACCTGTGAAAGTAGAAAAGGAACGATGAATAACTCGAAGTTGTTGACATCAAAGGTTGAAAGTCAACAGAGAATGTTATCACGTCAATCGGTTGTGGAGGAAATTGACGGTTGAAAGTCGAAAAGGAACGATGAAAAACTTGAAACTATTGTCGCCAAAGGTTGAAAGCCGCCGAGTTCAAAGGTCGCATCGATCTGTTGTCAATGGATTGCAGCAGCTATTTGGTGGTTTCTTTTGGGAGAGAGAGTCAAGACGTTTGAGAGGAGAGAGAAGGGATTTTTGATTTTTGAAAAACTTATTTTATCAAAAATATAGTTGTGGGTTGATTTGTATTTTTAATAAGATTAAGAAGTTTTAAAAATATTAATTGAGTCCCTAATTAACTTAATCAATTTTTTAAATGGCTTTGACCCTTGAGCTTGGTCAAGTGTCACTGATATTTAAAACCAAATTTGGATGACACCTTTTATTCAATTTTCTCTGGCTACTTAGAAATTTCTCAGGTGCATTAATATGCCGCTATAACATGGCTAAAAGTCGAACAAAAGGTACTTACAGATTTCTCAGGCGTATTACTATTCAGCTATAACGTGAATGCGTAGTTGACCCTGCAGATGGAGCAGTGGATTTTCACATGCGTGCTCTCTGGTGTGAAGTCGCCCAAATTGGACAGTGTTGGGTATATTGGCCATAACATTCTGTATAGAAGTTTAAGTGACTAACGATTTGAACCATTGAAAATTAGAAGCAAAGAACTTTATTTAGATATATTAGCCAAGTCCTAACTCATTATACATTGAGAGTAGTGACCGTTTGAAGCCAGGCTTAGTGCGCGCCCATTTGAAGCTTTACTCCATAGTGTAGTTTCGAATTCGGTTTGGCCCTAAATCACTTCCAATACACCTCATATAAAAATCTCATATCCACATTGTATTCTTCATATTATTAACCCTAATTTGCACGCAAATAAATTTAGTTAGCACACGCTGAACTTCTTAATATACTTTTACCTTTTCGAAATTTCCTATGGTGCAACAACATATAACTTATTCATGGTATTGCCAACCATATTGACCCTCATTTGCATGCAAACTACACAAGGGTTTGAGAAAGGATTTGAGATTTGAAATGGTAGTGTTCTGCATTTTGAATGTTTGGTTCTCATACAACATAATTATGGTATTATTATACCACAATGTTCTTGGTATAATACATCAGTTGATGCACCAAATTATACCAAATTTAACTATACAAGATTCAGAAACAAACCAAATATTTGTTTAACCAATGCCAAATCCTAAACCATTATTTCACTGAATCCATTAAACCAAAAAACCGCTTAGATTTTAAAAGTTTTCTCGTGATTTTTGATGACCATTTTTCTCCTTTTACGACTTCTTTCATTTCTTTGCATTCACCATTTGAAGTATTCCATAACAGTCATGAAGCAGTTCGTTGATTTTTCTTTCGAAATGACACCAAAATATTTTGGCAACGCGCTGGATCTTGGAGTGCTACTAGACTAAAGGACATGTCGTATAGCTTGAAAATGGAAGTACAATGGACGAAATCATTTGGGAAACACTATTTACATGCGCCCCCCCCCCCCCCCCCCCCCCCCCCCCCCCCCAACTGAGGTAAATTAGATGAGATAATTGCATAGTCTCTCAGCAACAGATTTTGGCGTATGCTGTAAATTGTAATGTTATTGAAATCATGAACTATGGGACCAACTGGAATGTAACATCAAAATAGAACTGGATATAGACCAGCTGCATCATCATGGAATGGCACTGGCATAAGCAAGGAGTCGGATAATCAACTCAAGCTTTGTTTAACTTGGCAAAACTATGCAAAACTCGTAAATGACACACCAAAACCAATGTATTTAACATTACAGTATCCACTGGTGTATCTAAACAAGTAGTTATTGATTGTACAAGGATACAAACTCCAAAATAGGACAAAAAGGATATTACATTGGAAAGTATGCTACAACAATTGGACACGAATTGTGACCACAGATGCTGGAACAGGAAATATCCATGACGGCTTTGCCAAGACCATGCTAATATAAATTGAATCACCTTAGAAGAAAAATTTAAGGGGGGTGGGGGGGGGGGGGGGGGGGGTGCAAGAAAGGCCCTAAAGATCACATAGATTCTCCAGAACAAAACCTTGTAGATGACATACCAAATTTAAAATAGCTTTCTGGATGAAGGGGCAAAGAATCACGGTACATACCCAATATCCTTGAAGTACTCATGCCCAAGGGCATTCCTGGCGGTGATTCTCTTGCTGGGATCCAAGCAGAGCATTTTCTGAATGAATAACACAGGATGGCATCAGTAACATAGGGGCAAGAGATTTCTAACAATAAAATGAATTCTCTGGATATACAACAACAACAACAACAAACCCAGTGTATTCCCACTTAGTGGGGTCTGGGGGGTAAGATGTACGCAGTCCATACCTCTACCTCTGATGAAGTAGAAAGGCTGTTTCCGAAAGACCCCCGGCTCAAGGCACAAGATATCACACAAACACATAGTAAAGCACAGAAGCAGATGACATAACATAAATACGGCACCCATAAGGAATATAAAACAGAGGAAAGCAGAGGAAAGCACACAGATTCGTAATAAGCATGGAACACTGAATACGGAATAAAAATAAAAAAAAAACCCCACCAAGTAATTCCCTACACTAGCGACCCAATCTGGCCCTACTCTTCTGCCGTAATTCGCGTCTTCCAGACCTTCCTATCTAGAGTCATGTCCTCGGTGAGCTGTAACTGTTCCATGTCCCGCCTAATCACCTCACCCCAGTACTTCTTCGGCCTACCCCTACCCCGCCTAAAACCATCCAACGCTAGCCTCTCACACCTACGGACCGGGGCATCCATGCCCCTCCTCTTCACGTGTCCGAACCATCTCAATCGTGCTTCCCGCATCTTACACTCCACTGAAGTCACACCAACCTTCTCCCGGATAGTCTCATTCCGAACTCTATCCCCTCGAGTCAGTCCACACATCCAGCGCAACATCCGCATTTCTGCCACCTTCATTTTTTGGATGTGGGAGTTCTTAACTGGCCAACACTCCGCTCCATACAGCAAGGCCGGACGGACTACCACCCTATAGAATTTGCCTTTAAGCTTGGGCGGCACCTTCTTATCACACAGCACCCCCGACGCGAGTTTCCACTTCATCCATCCCGCCCCAATACGGTGCGAGACATCCTCGTCAATCTCACCGTTACTCTGGATCACGGACCCGAGATACTTGAACTTATCCCTCTTACATACCTCCTGTGCTTCCAGCTTCACTACTACCTCGTTCTCCCGCCTCACGTCATTAAACTTACATTCCACATACTCTGTCTTGCTTCTGCTCACCCTGAACCCTTTAGACTCAAGAGTTTGCCTCCACATCTCTAATTTGTCATTTACACCCCCTCGAGTCTCATCTATCAGAACTACATCGTCTGCAAAGAGCATACACCACGGCACCTCCCCTTGAATACGCCGCGTCAACACATCCATTACTAACGCAAACAAAAAGGGACTAAGAGTAGATACCTGATGCAATCCTATCCGGACAGTGAAATGCTCTGAGTCTCCTCCCGCCGTCCTCACCTGGGTTTTCGCTCCCTCATACATATCCTTAATTACTCTGATATATGCCTGCGGTACTCCCCTCACCTCCAAGCATCTCCAAAGCACCTCCCTGGGGACCTTGTCGTAAGCTTTTTCCAGGTCGATAAACACCATGTGCAGATCCTTCTTCCTTTCCCTATACTGCTCCACCAACCTCCGTACCAGGTGGATTGCCTCCGTCGTCGAGCGGCCGGGCATAAATCCGAACTGGTTTTCCGAGATAGACACTACCCGTCTCAGCCTCACCTCGACCACTCTCTTCCAGATCTTCATAGAGTGACTCAATAACTTAATCCCCGTATAGTTATTACAACTCTGAATGTCCCCCTTATTCTTATAGAGAAGGATCATGGTACTCCACCTCCACGCCTCGGGCATCTTTGCGGTCCTGAAAATTTCATTAAACAATCCAGTCAACCACCTTACACCAGCCTCTCCAACGAACTTCCAAAACTCCACCGATATCTCATCCGGCCCCGTCGCCCTACCTCTACGCATCCTGCGGACTGCCTGTCTAACCTCTTCTACCTTAAAACGTCTACAATAGCTAAAATCCCGACACTCCTCTGAGTGCTCCAGTTCCCCTAACACAATAGCTCTGTCCCCCTCGTCATTCAAGAGCCTATGAAAGTACGACTGCCATCTCTTCTTTATGTGGCCGTCCTCCACCAACACTCTATCGTCCTCCCCCTTAATGCACCTCACCTGATCGAGGTCACGACCCTTCCTCTCCCTAGCCTTAGCGAGTCTAAACAACTTTTTCTCCCCTCCTTTCCCCTGTAACCCTGCATACAAGCTCTCAAAAGCGGCCGTCTTAGCTGCCATGACCGCTGACTTCGCCTCCTTCCTCGCTAGCTTGTACTCTTTCCTGTTTTCCCGCTTCTCTTCTTCGTCCTTACTTTCCACCAACTTAGCATACGCCTCTTTCTTGGTCTCCACTTTCTTCTCCACCTCTTCATTCCACCACCAATCCCCCCAATGGTGACCGGCCCGGCCCCTAGAAACACCCAACACCTCCCTTGCATTCTCCCTGATGCACCTTGCCGCCCTGTCCCACATACTATCCACGTCCCCCCTACACTCCCACACCCCCTTGCCCGCCAACCTCTCCCCTATCTCCCACGCATTCACTGGCGTCAAGCCGCCCCACTTAATTCTCGGTCTACACTCCTTACTCCTCCTCTTTCTATTCTTCTTTACACCCAAATCCATAATCAAAAGCTATGTTGGGTCGAGAGATTCTCACTCGGGATGACTTTACAGTCCTTACACAACGCCCTATCCCCTTTCCTAAGCAACAAAAAGTCAATCTGGGTCCTGGCTATCGCGCTCCGAAAAGTGATCAGGTGCTCGTCCTTCTTCGGGAAGCCCGAGTTCACCACCACCAGCCCAAAGGCCCTCGCAAACTCCAATAGGGTCGCCCCCTCTTCATTTCTCTCTTCAAAACCAAAACCACCATGCACATCCCCAAAGCCTCCCGGTAGCGCCCCGATGTGCCCGTTGAAATCCCCTGCTACAACAATCTTCTCCGAACTGGGCACGCCTCTCACCACCTCCTCCAAAGCCTCCCAGAACCGCATCTTCTCCTCCCCCTCCGCTCCCACTTGCGGCGCATAAGCACTACACACGTTCAAGGTAAACCCCCAAATGACCAACTTAATAGTCATCAACCTATCGTTGATCCTCTTCACCTCCACTACCTGACCTCTAAGCTCTTCATCTACTAAGATGCCAACTCCATTCCTACGCCTCTCGCTCCCAGAGTACCACAGCTTGTAACCATCCACATCCCTAGCCTTAGACCCTACCCACTTGGTCTCTTGGACACACGCAAGGTTGATCCTCCTCTTCCTAAGAATCTTCACAAGCTCTACGGACTTACCCTGAAGGGTCCCTATATTCCAAGACCCAACCCTCAGCCTACCGTCGCTATCCACACGCCCCCCACTACCTCCCCCTCGGCCCAACCGTGGCCTCCCGCCCACTCCGGCCCTCTCCCCATCCCCCGCCCCCACCACGGCCCCACGCCCCAACCCCCTCGGACATGACCCTATCCACCCATTACCACCCACAGCCACAACTACCCGACAGTATAGGAAAATATAAAGATGAACCCGGTGACAGTATCAAAGCAGCAGCAAGGAAATACAAAGCTCACACACATTCAAAGTAATATTCCCGAAGTAAAACTAAGAAACGACCACAGCAACAGCAACAACAGACAACAGACAAGGTACAGGGGCTACTACGAGCAAAATACTAAGGATGGAATATGAAATAATGAAATAAAATGCAATAAGGATGGAATATGAAATAATGAAATAAAATGCAATACGAAATAACGAAATAACAAAGGTTAGAAGTCACCGGATTTCGCTTGGAGTTGCGGCTGCTGGAGACGGCGTAGCGGTTGCAGACGGAGTAACAGAATTGGCGGCTGGAGACCGGGCGGCGGCAGGTTGAAGGCCGAGGTGGGGG